>NW_025813493.1:10727885-10969524 GCF_021976095.1 Xenia sp. Carnegie-2017
GATTTCAAAAGGTCTGTTTGGGTTGGTCATTGGACTAAAGATTGAGCTCATAGCACATTTTTGCAATGTCGAAAATTTTATAAATTACGTACTTGCCGTCAATGTTTAAAACAAAGTTCAATGTTTAATATATATTATGTGTTTGCCGTCTATTTTGTGGCTACCCACATGTACGCGCGTACCTATGTTTTGTGTGATGATTGTTGGCTTTTTTCCAAAGAAAATTTGTATTGAATTTTTTCATTCATTACAAATTTTGAAAATGTTATAAAATCAGCGCAACTTCCATGGTATTTTGAAAAATCGCTTCTAATCAATACGGATTTCAGTCACTTTCACTTCACTAGAAGATCGAACATCAATAGGATTTGGGCTCCATCGTTACATTCAATCAAACGAACTTAGCAAATATTACTTTGGAATAGATCTAAAAAAACTGCTTTCCACCATTGAGGTAAACTTTCATAATATTCTATATAATCATCAATAAATTTATTCTTTATGGTTGAATTTCTGGATAAAACTGATTCTTTGATGATGGCTATTTATTATTATCATAACTCAATTAGTACGTTATAAGGAACACGCACAAACATCAAGGCAATGCACATTGAAAAGCAAATCTTTATGCAATTATTTGCCCTTTTCGAAAGCTGTTTTCATCGTTTCTAAGTTTGAGCATTGATGGTTAGGATTTATTGATTACACAGACCAAGGTTAGGATTTATTGACTAAAATGTTAATGTTCTTCTCAACTTATGTTACCATGTGCAGTACCACTATTAGTATTTACTGTGACAATATTGACTGTTTTTCTTTAAGTCATCTCTTAATTTTCTGTTGTTGATGTTTCGCAATAAGTTTGTGGCATTGGCAATTGGTCAGTCTATTCAATTTGGTTCTGCCAATTTTATATTGAGCTGCCATGCTTTGTGTCAGCTTTTGAGAATTTGAGGGCCATTTTGTTGCTATGCAAACTAATTACAATTATATTTTTAATTGTATGCTATTGTAGTTTTTATCACAAAGTATTAACACATGACAACAAATGTCATTTTTTGTTTCTGGGTCTTTCTTTGATTTTTATAAGGTAAATCCTTACATGTTAATATTTAAGCTCGCTGAATCAGTGAAAGCAAGTCAATCTTAGTTAATTGTAAAGATATAATAGTATGTCAATATGTTCTATCACTGTAAAGTTGATATTGTTTTTTCATAATTTTTTAGATTAGTCATGTCATTGATCTCAAGTAACAATGACAGCTTGTTCTTGGTAATCCTTGTTCAATTTAATCCTTTTTACTTTCAATCAATTTTTCAAGAAGTCAGAGCATTTTTATTGAAAAAAAAATGTATCATGGTTATTCTCATACACAACAACCAACATGAATTCTCATTTTATGGCCTGTGCATGTAGAATGTTGGATAATGTTTTACCATATTTTTATTTTGTTTGATAATTAAGCATGCTGATAATCCCTACCCAGAACAGAGCTGTTTGTCCTTTGCCATTTGCATCATTTGTTAACAATGAAAACTTAGTTTTGATACATCGGCAAGTTTTAATGAAAACATTTTGTTGTTACAAATATGACATCAAAAATCATGCAATGTATGATTTTCATGCAATAATTTTTTGACAAATATGAAAATTCCTGTTTCCATTTCTGGGAGGAAATAGATGTATCCAACAGCTAATTTAGCTTATCAAAAAAGCTCTGGTGTTAATATTCTGGAAAAATTGTATTGTTTAATTTTGTGTGTGACAATACTAATATTATTGGCCAATCAAATGTCTTTGACAGATTTAAGTGAAATTTTGTATCTTTGCTCATATTTTTTTGATATGTTTTTTTGTAGTGTATTTAGTATACTTATGTATTTTTCTTGATCTTTTTAATCCTTATAGAAGAATAGTGGATGAAAAATTGCCATTGTAAAGAATTTTTAATTATTTCTCTTTAAAAAGAAAATGTGAAGGTATGATATTTGACCAAACAAGGTATGTACCTTTATAATTAGTTACAAGAGTTTTTTTGCATTATTATGGCAATGTCAAGGGTAAGCTGTATTTTTTATTTTGTATTTGGTGATGTGTAAATGGAAAAGTTCAAGTGGTCAACACAAAGGCAGAGTGCATTCACAAATACAAGTAGTGGGAATTATACATCACTCACCTAAGAGCTCAAAATAAAAAAAAATATGCCATGACATTTTGAATATTTTTTAGGAGCATAGGTATTTCCTGCTCTTTTTTTTTTTTGTCAAAGTCTTATAGCATGCTGCCTTGTGGATTTTATTACAATGTTAAACATATAAGAGTGGCATATTTACTGAGAAAGTTGTAGAGGCACTCTTGACCTTAAATTCTACATTACCTGACAATATACAATTGTATATTAACTATAAATATCAATTTATTTTGACAAATTGGTTTTTGTATAAAAGATCCAAATTGCTCATCATATATCTGAATTTCTAATAAATAATTAAAAACATAGTTGTGGTAAAGGAAGCATGTGTCACTTGAAAGGTTAATTTTTTCATCTGCCATCTCTCAAATATGACCTGTTTTTCTCAATTTGTAGCCTGCTTTTTTTGATTCCTGCTTTCTAGAAAAAACTGTAGACGATTTTACAGGATCTTTCAAGATTGTGACAGGATCTTGCATGATCTATTAGCATCAATCGAATATTGCATAAAATATGTTATAGAATTCGTTAATGTAATACTCCATAGAATATTATGGTAAGAGAAGAGCAAATAATCTTTTGTAAGGTCCTGTAGGATCATCGGATTCTTACTAGGATGGAATAAGCATTGGTAATATCCTGCCTAGGGTCATATAGGATTTTTTCATAGGATCGTAACAACCATTTAACAAATTTGACATCAAGGGCGTTATGATGTCATTCTTTGTTACATATGGTACTCACATTTAAGGGCGTAGCAGCTTGAGCCTCAGCCTCAAATGCAGTTTCTTCCTGTCGTTACAAATTGTCTTTTGATGCTACATGGTGGTCTTAGAAAGTGCCATAACTTGTTTCTTAAACAGACAAAACGCAATGTGCCCAAACTATATACTTCACGAGCAAAAACAAACGATTTCACAAAAGCCTAGGCTTTCAGCTAAAGGCTAGCTGGTTGATTCTTGTTAAGAAGATTCTTGTCCACTTCTTCGCCTAGATATATCTCTTTCTTCGTTATGAATTAGGTATTAGAAGAGGACGAAATTTTCACAAGGCACAATCGATAGCTACATGTTAAGATCTTCTTTTCCCCTTTTTTCTAGTTCAGTTATTTTCAAGTACTAAGTGAGGCCAGAAAAGTTAATTCGATAGAACGTGACAAAATAGCAATTTTCAAAACGACTTTGTACATTGTCAAAATGTTTTAACACTATAAATAATCTAAAATGAAATCTACGAGTCAAAGTCATGTTAAATCATAAACCAATTCCAAAATATCTTAATTTTTTGGTTAGGGCTAGAATTAAGGTCAGGCAGTTCCGGTTGATTTGGTTGAAGAATTATCTTCCAGAGACTTTTCGATTTTGGGTTGGGTTGGATAGGCTTTTTTTCTACGATATTTTTCTATCTCTTAACAGGCATAGATAAAGTGAGTTTCACATTGTGCAAACAACTTGGAGATTTTTTGAATTTCCTATTATAGTCTCTTGTGAGAGTTGCTGTTTTGCAGGAGGCTGTTGCATTGAAAGATGTGAGAAAAATTGTTCTAAGCAGCCTCACTTTGAAGTAATTGACACTGGGTCATATGGTTTCAGGATGTTAAAAGTTTCACATTTCTCGACTTAGTGAATCCTTAAACTTTTCTAAGCGGCAAAAGGGTGTTCCTTGTTAGATAGTGGACAATCAAGGGAAAGTTTGTATCACTTTAAAATGATAATGTGTAACTATGAAATATAGACCTGTTTTTCGTATGAATAACCCAATGAAACTCTTAAATATTTACTTTGAGATGAATATTTTAATGCTGAGCTGAAATTTTTTCAGTGCGTGATTGTTGTTTCTTAAGCCCATGGAATGTCCTAAAAATTCACCCACTTTTAATTCAATTTCTTTCAAGTGTAATGTAGTTACTGGCTCCTTCAAAATCTGCTTTTGCACATTTTTGTGTAAAGCTGTCTGTGTTAGGTTCATAGTTATTCTAGATGTGTTTAGATTCTACATATATTTGTGTTTCCTATGTATCCTGCAGCATGATGAGCCCTGATATTGTGCTAAGCAAGTATTTTACATTCCCTTTTCCATTTTGGTTGTTTGTTCCAGAACTAAATTTTGTAAGGTTCGATCAACTGTAACGTTAGGGCAAATTTTTTCCCCTTTCTGAATCCAACATTAAACTATAAGTTAACACGATTAGGCGAGATTAATTAACCAGCAACTGTTTTAATATTTCTCTGTTGTGTGACTCAATGTACAACAAAAGATAGCACTGTCACACTATGACATTGTAAAACTTGCACGAAGCAGGTGTAAAGTCACTCTTACACGTTGTATATTTAACGAGACACTGAAACTGCAACTCTAAAGTTGTTCTTAAGGGGAAAGCCAAAACTGCATGCTATAAAATGCAGTTGAAAACAGCAAAGTTCTTGTTTAAAATGTTTAATTTCAGTTCAAGTGATTAAGTTCATTTATCAGGGACAAAACTTTTTTAGGAGACTTTCATATAGTAAAGCACTTCAGCGTGTTTCTTTGAAGAAAATGTCTTTAGGAATTTCTATGTTACAACTGTAAAAAAGGCTTGAGCTTGTACTGCTTGATAATTTCTGAAACTTTCAAAAAAATGTTGATTTCACCTGCAATGAAAATTGTTTTGCTTAATTCCTCCATCGATATGCCAAAGATAGGAAATGGTGTTTTGGGTTTATTCCTTTCAGGGATAACATTTCTTGCATTGTATTTGTTTCTATATGTTTAAAAAAAATTTTTAGTTATAAATTCTTAGTCCAATATAATACACTCTCATTAATGTCGTAGACTTTGCCTAATACACTCTCAAAAATTTCTTCTCGTACCTGATACAGCAGAGTTAAGTCTTTTTATTAGATCTTTCAACAAGGTATGGCCTCAAGCATATGGCAACATGCAAATCTTCTGTAAAAAGTAGAAAAATCATTCAAAAAAGAAACAATAAATTTATGTTGTTATTAGCCTTAACTTTTTTTGCTAAACTTTTAATCTGCTACGTATAAGATAAAAAAGTCTTTTCGATAAAATCTTGCAATAGCTGCCAGTCACAAAAACAATATTTACCTACCATCAGTTGGAAAAACTTCTTCCTCAGCATCATCAACGTTTTCAGCGTCTCTCGTCAGTTTGAACGACTTTGAAGCCTTGATTCCATTTCTAGCAACAATTGTCTGTTTTGTTGTTGGAGATAAGTTCTTCTTTCATCTGCTTTCAGCTGCAAATTCTTCAGCATATTGGCCATTGTGTTCTCTCTTCAACTACAATTTAATAAAATAGAGAAATCCGTTATACATATGCTATAGACATCGCAAAAATTTAAAAACTTCTTACAGGGTGACCCACGAAAGGGAATTAGCACAAATAATTGTGTATGCATTCAAAGGAAGTGGGCATAAAACAATTTAGTCTGCTTTATGAATGCAGCAATGAAATAAAACAATACAGGCATCAATGGTGTTGTCTGGAGTTCTTGTCAGCGAATAAAAACTCCTTAAGCTGAAAGGAATTGTGGAATGGAAAGATGCATAATTAATAGCTAGTTGCTCCGCCTGGTTGATTTAGGTACACGCTTGTTTCTCCTCGTTGGAACTTATGAAAACCATGAATTAGTTTTAAGACTGTTTTTACTCATGTATGTTGCTATTGTTTTACAATGTTTTTGAGTAGTAAATTTGAGATTAAAATCAGTGTATGAGAATACTTTTAACTTGTTTTGCTTTAATTAATACTAAACAAACCTTATGAAATCCTGCAGAAATGTCAAGCTGTTGTGAATGCTAATTACATTATTGTGTACAATTATTTAGCAAATACATAATTTATGTGGATTCTGTTTTTTTGGTACAACCTGCGTAACTAAACAGCCAAAGTGCTAAACTTAAAATAGAATGCACCTGGCTAGTTCCATTTTCTTTGACATCAAAGCATGACTCTTCTTCCTTTCTTTATTTTCTCTTTCATCCATGTCATGTGTTCATTTGATGAATGATCATTCTCATCAGTTGGAAGCTATGAATTTACAATTCGTTTGAGGAGAGAACGCACAGACGTTTTGGATCGGTAATTTCCTCTAGTATTTTTTGCCTCGTAAGAACCTGGAGATAGCGCTTGCAATGGTGGATATAGTCAAGTTTCTTCAAAAGATTTTTATATAATATAGGTTTAAAGAAGTTTTGATCTATGATATATAACTTAGCAAGGGTAAGCAAATTAAAGAAAACACCATGCAAATGTAGCTACAACATATGGATAAGCTGGCATGATTATAGAAAAGTAAACTTAGCTAATGTTGCTCGTCATCTATTTTAACTTTATGATACGTATTTCAACCTGTTTAGTATGTATTTCAGGTTTCTTAGCAATTGAGGCAAGATTGCCCAGATGAAAGTTTACTTTTTTTATGACATGGCTGCATTGATGGAGACTAATAAGTGAAAATAAAATAGTTTATGACATAAAGAAACTTACATAACTACCAAAAGCATCTACCAAGAAAGGGTGGATAGACACAGTTGATCTGCATACAACTCTTTCTTGGTCATGTGATAGAGCACATAAAAATTAGAGGGCAGCTCTTCATAGTATTAGCTAAGCGTCTCTAAAACGTATTTGCATCAAACTTGCCTATAGGAAAATGGCACGTGCGGTGATAAGAAGTTTGAATGAATTTCTACCTCAACGTCTTTTTCATGAATGTATTCTGAGAAAGAGCATATCGTGCTGGAAGAACAAATGTGCTTTTCTACTTTCTTGCATTATCATTGTCATCCCTACATTGGAAAGAAAACAAAAAAAAAATAACAAAAGATATTCTTGATAAAATAGGAAATATCAGTGAGAAATTGAAGATTATCACAACCTATATATGCTGGTTGAAACAGCTAAAGGACTCATTCATGGCTCATACATGATTACAATGCATTAATTCATACCTGAAAAAAGCATTGTAAAATGGATTGTGCTCTGTGTTACATGTCATCTTTGCCCAATAAGAATAAAAAGAGAACTACCCGAAAAATCTGAGTTACATCATGTATCTTCGTTAATTTTAAATATTTTATATTATCATTTTGGATATAAAATTGCAAGTTTTGCGTAGCTAACTTTAATCCAATTCATCTATTCTGAATTATGCAAATGTTTGTTTAAGCACACGAATTCATTCTCATTGCTCGTTCATTCTATGCAGGCACATGATAAACAGATGTCTTGTTTATGTTTTCAATTTGTATTGCTGAAATACATTTCGCTTTTTTGTGTTTCTTGGCGACTTTTCTTTTAGCTAATGTTAACATTTTTAACATTACAAACTATTTTAACATGGCAGTAGAAACACAATGGTTGCCTTTAATCTCCCTTGCGCTGCCCCTGGATAACATTGTGCTACCTGCAAATTAATGCTCACATGCAGACAATGTAAATTTTTAGATTTGGATAATTTCTTATACCATGTTATTCACCAATTTATTGACAGACATGATATTATGAATTAAGTCATGATTGGATTTCACTCACAAATACTGTGTTACAATTCAACAAAGTACACTATTGAAGTTTTCTAATGTAGCTAGTTGATCATAGTAGCTTTCAAATATGTATAAATGTATGAGCACTTTAATTTATTTTGCAAATTTTTCTATAGACGCAAGGATCTTTTTATTCTATCAAATTCTTCGTGAAAATGACATTTGTTCAAAGTTTTGTAGTTTATAATCTGTTGGCATCTTATCTATGGACAAAGGCTGATTCTACTTTCATGCTATGTGAAACTTGGCTGTTGTCAATTAGCTGGCTGCATTCCATGCATCAAAAGTAAATTGTTTAGCCTGCTAGTTAGCTCCAACAAAAACTAGATTGTGTGATCAGACTTGAAAATGTATGGTTTTAATTGCTGATACTTAAACTATAAAGATAATCCTCTCTAGATAAGAGACAAAAGTAGATTTTATCAGTTGTTATCGACTTTCGCACGTCCATAAATACGGCAATTAACACTTAACACTTAAGCTGTCTATACCTCACTCATTAAGCACGATTTGTACATAAAGTATGTGTGCACTTTCAATTGTCGTTTCAAAATAACAAATAGCTGGCACTATAACAGTATTTTCTGTATATTTCCTGTCTTAAATCATCAGTTTCTACTTAAAAATAATAATCACCTTAACTACACATACGTCAATATATTGAATCTTGAACCGCGACGATTGTTGTCCAATGTTATTGCGATAAACAATATGTTATGATTCGTAATGGAGGGATGATTAGCAAAGAAAGATTTGTAGCTACCTGGTAGCTACTTCGTGAAGTTTTGTAGAATACTAAGGACTTTTAAAAGAGTAATAATAATTTATTGTATGTTTAAATGGCAACATCTCAAAAATGGCACCTAAGTTGAAAAAACAGAGCTTACAAAATCTGGGCAATCACGAATATGGAACTTTTGCTCACTTATATACTTCATATATATATTGCTGAACTCTTGCAAAGCTTTTGTAGCTCTGTTTTACATACCTTTATTAAAATCTATGGTAAATATCCATGCTTTCACACTTTGCTAGTGGATTTATTTTGTAGCAGTTGTTGTTTGAGGATAAACTCGCTTTGCTTCCGATAAGTATATTTATAACATTCAATGAAAACTTCTACATTGAAAGAAACTACAAAAACTACAAGTAAGCACATGCTGATAAACGTAATTTACATAATAGACGCTACATGGTTGGTTGATAATAATCTATCATGAGATTAAGTTCACAATGATAGGGTGACATTATTACACAATATACTACACTTTCCTTATTTCATTATAAAGACGCGGCTTGGCAAACACTTTACATTACACTTATACATATGGCAGTGTCATTTTGGTTATATAGAAAATGTTGAAAATGATATAATTTAACTTTAATTGTGGTTATTGTAAATATATTTACTAAGCTATTTTCGTTGGCAATTAATTAAGTTCATTGTTCCCCGCTACCTGCACTTTGCTTCTATTGAAATGGTTTTTAATTTCTATGTGTTTAGACGTTGGTTTTTTTTTTGAAAAGCTGGGTTCTTTGCTGATATTATTGCTCCCTGGTTGTGTGCTTTGATTTTTGCGCCACTGCTCTTTTCTACTATGCTTAAATCACTGCACCCAAGCTAAAGTTGTACAATCTGTTTTACTTGCAGAAAGTAAAACCATTTGCTTTTTCCTATATTTGAGGATATCAGAGATTCTTCTTCTGATATTGGAAAACCATTTCTATCACTACCCAATCTAAATGTTTACTCGTTATCTTTTTGTGAAATATTTGGTAAGTTGTCTTTGCTTGCAGAATACATTAAGCTTATTAAGCCACGCTGTATTTCACTTCTATTGAAATGGTATTTGATCTCTATGTGTGTTTAGATCTTTTTGTGAAAAGTTGCGTCCTTTAAATTGCTAATTTTTTCGGTCCCTGGATTTTTGCGCTTCTGTTTCCTTCCACTATGCCTAAATTGCAACATAAGTGTTTATTCAATTTACACTCCGTTTCACAAATAGAAAGTAAAACCATTTAAATATTTCAACAAGGCTCCATCTACAAACATAAAGTATACGTAAGGGTCTGCGAGTGATTGCCTAAACCTTTCCCGGTCAAGTAATTATTTAATGTTTCATTCTATTTTCTTCTGCTTTGTTTATACCATACAGGGGCTTACACTGTATTTAATTTATAAACGAACTTTTCTCCGTTCTTAGTCCTATAATTTAAATAACCCTTAACTTGCTCAAAATAAACATCCCTGTCAACTGAATATGCTGACCACAGTATAAATATTTCGACAGAACGTCCACTCGTGTCGGAACCTTTAATGCTCGTGTCCCTCACTTTCTTAAGCAATTTCTACGAAATCACGACTTCTTTTTAGGAAAGTTGACAAGTCTTTGTAAAAATTGATTTTTCTTTGTAGAAATTGATAACTCATGGTAATCAACAAGACTAACTCGGTTGATCCGCCTCTAAATAAGAATTTGTTACGTTATTTGATATATAACATTAATCAACTGCACGCTAACTGGTGTCAGCAGTTATTCTATGCTGGCTGGCTTATTTTTCACTTGAGATGGGTACCTTCCTGTATTCTCAACTTGATCGTAAAGTTTTCCCTTCAGTTTTTTAGTTTCTTCCTCTGAATTGCAGCAGGTTTATAGTACAAAGTGATGGGCATATTTCATTATCCGTTTTACTTTTGTCAATCACAAATTTATTGACTCCATCAAAAATTTTACCTTACTCGCTCTATTTTCGTTTTTTTTTAGTGATATTCTAGGTAAGCTGGGCTCCTCTTATCACATCCCACAAAAAATCCTATTTTACCTCTTGGCTAGCGCTTTCTGGGTTTCTGTACGTATAAGCAAAAACACACTGAACCGAATCATGCATTTTACAAAGATTAAACTTTAATCTCGTTAGATCCTCACCTGCAATTATTTTAAATCTATTATTGCTACATCTGTTTGCAAGATATGCAGATGCCATTAATCCATAACTTTACAAGAACTATGGTAATTTTGATCCTACTGGTCACCATCTGGCCATGTTGAATAAATTTAACCACTCTCTCTCTTCCGTCCCATTTTGGTAAGGCGAATAACTCTCAATGAACAATGTCTCCTGATTGATTAGACTATTACTTAAAAGAAATTTGAACTCATATCCTACAAAATCTCCTCGATTCTTTTCCTATTTAATCCTGACGATCTGTATTCAACAGAGGTTTTGAAAGGCATTAACCTTAAAGAAATCTTTTCTTAATGTTAAGACATATCGAAATCGTCAAGATTTTCAAATAATACCTGTCTCAGTGACTTGTTGCAAAAAGATCAAAATGATTTGATTTCATGAAACATTCCACAAAAACAAAAAAAAAAAATTCTGTGATGTTTTTCAAAGTAAATTACACACAATAAAAGTTCTCTCTATTGCATATCCTTCGCGTTACGTTGAAACAGGGTTGAAAATTTGATATTTTAGTGCTATTATTCCAAATAACTTAAATATTAGGGCATAATATTTTGAAAAATGAGGTAGAGGATACTTGATTACAAAAACATTTATTTATTGTTTTTCGTGAAAATTTATAAGATCCCATTTTGAACTTTTACAAATTTTTTATCATGAAGAAAACCTAACAAAAAGAGGCAAACATAATTTTAAGTTCTCTTCCTTGATGTAAGAGAGAATGAAAAAAGATAGAAAAAGAGTAATCACAAATCGATGCAACTTATCTTGTAGATTAATGTAGTTTTAGTACGTTCATCAAAAACATTATGGCGAAACAAACCTTGAACTTTGTTTTATTTGACTATTTTTTAGCCTGTGTTCAGGCCTATATCATATAATTCAGTATAGGCAAGATAACACTTCCAGGAAGTTATGTAGCTATGTGTGTAACACACTGTCGTTCACGCTAGGTCATTACTACTCAGCGACATGTTTGCCAGGTTACCAAGCGTAGTCGTTATAAAACATTGAACTAAATACATTGAGCGCTACCTGAAGCTAATAATTGAAGCCAAAAGCCCAAATCTTACACCTGCCACGCGAGATTTTACCCCAGACACGCGTTCTTACTGTTTCGAGACTCTCGCGCGGAGTAATAATTGATTGACTTCACAAGCGTCTCTGGGGTAAAATCTCGCGTTTCTGGTCTTCAAAAATATATTAGGGTTATGTATTACAAGTAGCATTCCATGTATTTTAGCTAAATGTTATAACACCATCTGCAATCATGCGCTATGTCGTTATGTTTTTAAGGTTTACCAGAACTGAGACCAAAGGTCGAGGGTTGCACCTGCTCAGGAGTTTTTACCCCAGACACACTTGCATAAACCAGTGCCAACACGAAAAACATTATAATATTCTTTTAACGTGTACTCATCATGGATTTGCAAATTTTCTTTGATTGATTGATTGATTTGATTGGTTGAGCTTAGATCGTTTTTCACAGGCTAATGTAAAAAGTCTAGGCCAATCAGCGCACGTGCTTCATTGTGTTTATTTTATAATATGAAATAATGTCAAGCAAAGAATACTTTAACGTTACATAACAGTATATTTTCTGAATTACCAAAACTTTTTGAGAGATACCGTACTGATCTGGTTATGATTCTTCACTGATATATGTCATGAGAAAGATTAACACTTCATTTTAGCTGTAGTCTGTACTAAGAGAAAGTTAAAAAAAATGAAATGTTTTCACTAATAATTTGTAATTTGCATTCATTGTACAATCATAAACATTGCAATTGAAGAAATGGTACTTTATGCTGTGCTTGATGTTTCATAAATCATAAATGATTAGAAACATAATAACTCATGACTGCAATATCTGACTTCATTTTCTAAAATCGTCATCCATTTTGAGTGAGACAAAATGATTCTTCATTTTTATTTTGATATCATATTGCAGACATTTATGATTCCTACAATGCATCAATTTATTGGCAAATTAATCCACAGGATTGACAAGTCCCAACGGAAAAACTGAATGTCAAGATTTACAATAGATTGAGTTTTTCAAGATTTCTTTTAATTACAAAGTATGTCGAGGTTTGCCTCTCCTTTGGAAACACATCATAAACAGATTTTATTAATTTTATTTTAATGCAATCGCGGTCATCTCTGGTTGGTGGGCAATACAAGCGGCATGGTAGGTAGCAATCAGCAGCAATGTATTGCGGAATCCACACAATAACTTTATGTAACTTCAAAAGAAAATCTTACGGCTTGATTTGTTTATTGTCAAAGATAATGTAATTCAGTAAATCATTTGATTTGTCAATAATATTTTGTTCTTAGCAGAAATAAAACTTCGTCATTTTACTTTTTTTTTATAGATTATGATAATATGTACATTTACTTTATATGATAATATTGTTGATTACAACTTGTTTACACGTAGTTTTGTATTACAGATACATTTCAACAATGGATAAAAATGTCAAACACACAGCATTTTCTAAATAAACTTTCAAATTTTCCACGACACATTTTACAAAAAGCATCTTCAATTAGAATTAGGTTTTTAGTGTATTTCTTTGACATGATTTCCCATCACTTGGATCTTTCCTCATACCCTATAAAATTTTATAAAAATTAACTCTCAGAAAAGCGATTTCCTGCTTTCAGTATATATGAAGGAATATAAGAAAACCCTATCCATGATCTGAACGGGAAAAAAATTCGCAAATTTTGGCCAGTTTTAAATTTTGTCCGTAAATACTACTTGTGTTTGCCAAGTCTTACCATAATCATATCAAAACAGTTTCATCCATTGTCATAATCATAGTATTGTTCCTTGGTAGCAATAGAAAGATGAAGCACGTCATGTTTTGCAATGAAAAGTAAAAGAACAATACAATACACTACAAAAAATTAATGCATCAACTTTCTTCTTGTGTGCAAGAGGTAGTATGCATGGAACATGATAATACAAGCAATGTTCAAAGAGAATACCAATCTGGTAAAGAATCATTTGCAATTGGGTAGTATGATTTAATAATGCAGGATGTAACAATGCCAATGAGAACATACACATCATTCATGAATACATAAAACTGTGTGCATTATACTCAGCTTCTCCCACAGCTGCTGCACTATGGCTGTGCTTTTCTCATACTGAAAGGGAAGTATCAAACAAACATAAAGCAAATGCATTTTGAAAACATGTAAATGCCCCATCCTTATGTTTTCTATGAATTAATGATGGTGAGCATAATATTCTGCATTCTGAAAGAATTCAATGCTAGTAAGGCAACATAGAGTGATAAACTTTCATCACCTACCATGGAATTGGAGCATGTATTCTACACACAGTTCCCATCAGCCAGTGTTTTAAACATAAAGAAGTATTTGCATTATTCAAAGAAAGAAAGTGATAAATACGAAACTTACATTTACTTTTAAGCTACATTAAAATGATGAGAGTACTCGGTGCATATTATAAGCACATATTTTGATAAATCAGAGAAAAGGTCATGAATAAGGTGTTTTCAGCGGAGCTGGATTATAATGTTTGTATAAAAATACAAATAGTGTAAAATAGTTGGTAGATTTCCTGCACAGTCGAGTGCCAAATCTATATAGATAGTAAATCATAGCACTTTGATGTCACATGTAAACATAGTGAGACCTTATGTATAAAATAACACAAACACCTATAACTAACACATACTTCATAACATCTATTATCATAAGTAATGTTACTTTATTGGTAGACGATTTCCTTTGAAAAGGTAATGGTTAGGTTTCTTAGGTATATCATAGTTTGTAAACACTGTAAAACACACAATTAATCAATTCATCGTGCATTATTCAATGTTTTCCCATACCAAGAAATGTATAATATAGTTACCTAGAATTATTAATATACTATCATCATGTATCCTAGCCTAAAACAATAGAAGACTCATAAATATTTTAACATGAAATAATTAAGAAAAGGAGCCTTTTATTTTGATCGTTCTCTCTGACTCTTAGGAAACTGTAGTTTTCAAAATTCGCACAGCTGCACTGTTATCTCTTTACAATCCCCTACACGATTTCGTACCTCACAAATAGCTTTTTCGCATTGTTCTCGAAGCAATATTATTTCACTAGTGAAGTGATATCCTTCGAGTTATAATGCTAAAAAAGGTCGATGACTTTCGATAAAGCAATGGAATCCATGTTTTTAACCGGAATTGTCGAGAATATTGTCCAAATATAAACTGACAACACGCACGGCACGCGTAAGTGGATATTAGGATTAAGTAATTTTCAATTCAGTCGAATTACTATGAAATTGCGCAATAAATATTGTTCAGCCGTGACCAACTGTGATCTGCCACAATCAGGTGATCAAAATTGTGAGCTTTAATTGGTTAGCCACCCTTTAGAATAACGTCACTGTGGCCAAAATTGCCGAAATTGGCAAGAAAGCGCTCACTGACCATGTCCAATGGTAAGATTTGCGGTCGCCTTTTTAATCGTGAAAGCAAAACTCGACTCCGAACAGCAATCGAGTTACGTTTTGTATGATAATCGGATTACATTAGGCAAATCTTAACGGCGGAATAATACGATGATTTATAAAATCTGTCGCTTAAATGCAAATTTCGAGTACGTTAACAAGTGCATTTCATGTGTTTTTTTAGTGTTTTTGGTTAAAAAATAGACTCAATAAACTAAATGAACTAAGAAAATTTATGTTTTATGTCTAAATTTCAACATTTTTTTGTCGAATTCTGATCGTGTCCAGTTCCACACTGGATACCCCTTGGATCCGCCTCTGTATAATACGTATTTACAGGCTGTGAGGTCCGTATACGAAAAAAATATTTTCACAAGGTCTGCAACTTAATGTTGAGACAAAATTGGATGCTTTTCAGCAAACTTCGCTTTGTCTGGACAGCAAAATGCAATCTTGCAACGACAACTTTCATCTGAATACAACTTGCTAACTCGTTAAACAATCTACATCGCTTTCAAATCAATTTTATGAAATTTGCATTTCACTTCGTAAACATATACATTGCAAAAAAATATAATGAGACTAAAATTGGATTGTTTTCTACAAACTTTGCTTCATCTGGATATTAAAATTCACTCTGTCTATGATAAATTTCATCTTAATAAATTGTGCCTACTCGTTCGACAATTTATATCGCTTTTAATTTAATTTTAAAAATTTACATTTCACTTTGCAAGCAAAAGCATTTCAAAAAAATATCACTTGTGCCCACGGGCAAATATGCGGAAAAAGCTACCTACTCACGCAGCCAATCAAATTGCTGGAAATCAAGAAAAATATCGCTTTGGACCGCTAAATCAAAATAAATGTAAATTATTTACCGGAGCTTTTGAGACATCGTGAAAATATTTTTTCCGTAAGGACCGACCTAAACGGTAAATAACATATTGATTTTTTATTTTTATTATAAGGAAATTTGTAATCGTGGCCAGAGATTTGCCAGGCGGAAAGCGAATTTTCAATATGAACATAATAGCCCAACATAATACTTTTAAGAAAGCCATCACAATAATCAAATAGAGAAGGATTTAATAATTACGTTTCGTCTTTAACATAAGACATCTTCAGATTAATTGAATTAATATATATACACGAGGTTTTAAATATAAGCATATAGTATGGGGTGTTAAATTACATGTGAGAGGAGTAGGAAGTTTAGATGATGGAATAAGTGAGAATGACGGTATATTAAAGAAGGTTAAGGGGGATTGAGTTGCCTTGGGTGTTAAGAGGGGGAATAAGTTTGGATATAAGAAGGCTTTCATGAATCATAAGGTCATAATTGTCGGAGGAGGAAGAGAGAATTGAGAAATCATTAAAATCGGCAAGGTGAGATGTATTTCTTATATGAGAAAGAACTTCAGATGGTGGTGGACATAAGGAAGGCTTCCCTGTTAAGGGAGAGATTCCCAAGTGTTCTGATATTCTGGTGTGTAAATGACGTGTGGTTTGACCCACATACGATGCAGAGCAGCATCGACACTTAAATGAGTATACAACACCAGATCTCAGGAGCTTGGGAACCCTATCCTTAAAAGGAAAGAAAGAGGAGAGACGCCTGGAAGAACGAAAAACAAAGCGAACGTTGATATGAGGAAAGGCAGCATTGCAGAGTCGAGTGATTTGAGTGCGAATCTGAAGACAGTGTAGGCCAGTGAAAGGGAGACAGAAGTACATGATTTTCTTAGGAGCAGTGTGAATAAGATCTTTGGGTATCTAAGGTATTTAAAACCTCGTGTATATATATTAATTCAATTAATCTGAAGATGTCTTAAGTTAAAGACGAAACGTAATTAATAAATCCTTCTCTATTTGATTATTGTGATGGCTTTCTTAAAAGTATTATGTTGGGCTATTATGTTCATAAGGAAATTTGTGTTGTAAAATAGCCGACACAGCTTGATATTGAAAAGAAAATTGGATTTTTTTTTACAAATGTTACTTCTTCAGTACAGCAAAACTCACTCTTGCTATGATGACTTTCATCTGAATACACTGTGCTTCATCGCTGAAAAATTTACATCGCTTTTAAATCAATATTAGACTTTAAATTTTTATTTGTAACCAACTTATTGCTAAAAAATATCACTTTTGGATCATATATAAGATATCGTAAAATGACGCCTGCTGCTGCAGCCACTCAGATTGCAGGAAATCAGAAAATATCCCTTCTTTTGCATAAATGGAAAAATGAATTGAAGCATTTTCGTGAAATTTAGTAAAAATTCTATGAGGTTCTTAATTTCATGCATGAACATAATAAGCTAAAATCTAAGTTCACCTTTGTATTGCCTTTTCGTATTTTTTGGCAACATTACCATTCATAACAATCAAACGTTTTGCTCCCTTGAAAAAAAAATGCAAAGAAAAATATTTACGATGAACTTTAGAACTTCAACATGGTTCATTCGCCGATAAGATGTAGCCATGTACATTCTCAGCTAGACTAGTTAAATTCTTCGCTTCAGTCTTTTTTCTATATTTTGCAGGAATCTCTCTTATAGGTTTTGATAGTGAAACATTTTTCATAGAGCATTTATAAAAATTTACAAGGGGAAGTGTAGAATAACGATCAATAACAACGATCCCACGTACATCTCATGCAACAAGAAGGAACCCATGTATTTCTTCTGCAATAGTATGAGCCTGGGGTATTATAGCATAAGTAACAAAATCCACATAGAGAAGACTTGCATTCGTTGGTATCTATAATAATAAAAAGTCAAAAAAGCTGTAATAACTTGAAATAAACAGCAAGACAAATGCCTGCTTTTTAAAGTGTTACCCCTAACCACACACACAGAATGAAGTTTCAAAATCCCCTCGCAAATTTTCATGGCGTAGCTATAATTTGAAATATTTTGGAAAAAAAACTTGCCATTGTTGAAAACATTAAATTGCCATTACTTGGCAGAAGCGAGATTTCTGTGTTGCAATCATTGAGTATGAGTGTGATTGAAGTTTTAGAATACGGGCAAAATTCAGTAAATTCACGCAAAAATACTCATTCATCATATATCATACACCATTTGTACCTTATATAAAACATATCACCTTGTATACATCAAAAATGTTGAGACTACTATTACAAAAAAATTCTTAGAATCACTTGACCAACATTTTTTGATGTCAGGGTCAGGCAGACTTTATAAAGTTTTTGCAAATTCCACTGACGGGTAGCTAATATAATCAAAACTAATATTACTCTGGACAATATTGTTTCCGTTATATTGATTTCAAACGGATTGCCTACTTGATGGTACTTGATAAACTAAAAGATTTTTATATTAAACGGAAATCTCAGGGATGTACTAGATCAGAGATTATCTCCCCCACAGATGATTTTTGTCAGAAATTTTAAAGTTATAAGGAAATGTAACAACAACTAATTGTTCTTAAATTCAGGGAAAAATGCTGCAATAAGAGCAATTGAAAATACAATAGTAAACCTACTATATCTCCAATCTACTTTCTTTTTATGTGCTTGCTTTAGTCATTGTTGATTGATTGATAAACTTTATTTAAACTCATTAATTAGCCTTTTCAGCAATAGTTACATGAAAAATGGCACTTCCACTTTTGCACTACACATAATTTTTTGACCATATGTGTTAACTCAAATGACAAATAACATATTTTAAACCAACAACCTAAGAATATTATAAACAATGACGTGGCCTTTAGTTAAGAAATAAAAGTTGTTTAATGTATTTGCACTGGCTTATTCCATCCCCGAGGAGACCTTTAAAAGTTAGAGCTTGAGAGCTGATGAAGAAATTGAAAATTCTCAGAAAACGTCTCTAAGGTTTGCATAAGCCAGTGCAAACACGAAAACATAATTTATTTCTTTTATAAAGCAACGATAAAGTGAAACAGACAAATTGAAAATGAACGTTTTAACTTTACCCCTAAAATGCATTTATGATCAATTTGCAATTTGATTGATTTGATTGGTTGAATTCATATCTGTTTGCACAGACTAATGAAAACACAGCTATTGACCAATCAGAACCACATTTCACTGTCTTTACTTATAAATTAAATTCTAATTAAGTGAATGCCAACTTTATGTTGGTTTCACATAAAATGCTCACTTTAAACAAGCTTAAGTCAGTTCTAATGTAACATAAACAACTAATTGCTATCTATTTAGCTGTTAATTCACTTAATCAGCAGAGACTTTCGAGAAACGCCCTTCTTGAGTTAGCTAATAATTTGTGCATTTGAACACAAGACCTTGTCAAGCATTTCTTATATTTTAATAGTTCAAGCAGTTTTCAAAGAATTTTCATGAAGTCGCGAAAGCTTGCAATATAAGTTAAAAGATGTAGAAAGACCAACTAACCGACACATTTCTTTTTGGATTTGTCAAGCTCGTATCCAGTGGAGCATAGGCATTCGTAGGAGCCTGGGATATTTATGCATGAGTGATCTTTGCCACAAGGAGAAGACTGACATTCGCCGACATCTAATGGTTCACAATAAAGTTGTTTAAAAATGTGTACCATAAATTAAGCAACTTTATGTCTATAAAAATTTGTGTAATAAATAAATATGAAATTTTTTGTTTAATTTATTACTTTTGAATATTTCTTAATTGATTTTACGAGAATGTAAAAACATAATTGTCCTTAAATTTTAGTACATGTATTTGATATAAACAAATCAACATCTAAAACGTCAAATAACTTCTGTAACAAATAAGAGTATAGTGAGATCTGTGATTTTTGGGACTGTATGTATTAGTAATTTATTTGTAACACAACTTTCTAGATTCGTTTAGACAAATATTTTTGTAAATCATTCAGACTACGTTTGATTTTTAACAACAAGAATGAGTCTATTAACATAATACATTAATCAACGATCATTTACTGTACACGATAGAAGATTACTCACTAAGGGCAACAAGCAGAACCACACATAAAGAAAGTTAAATCTGGTAGTAGGATTGATAAGGCGGCATTTACGATATAAATCAAACCTAGTTCTTACATAGCTTATAGGACTATTAATTATGAAGTGTGACATGTACCCAAGACGGTTGCTATTTTGAATTATTTTCATCGTTAAAAAAAAAGCGAAAAACAACTTAGCCATTTAAAGCAATGAGATTAGCTTTGGAAAAATTAACACAACAGAGGCATATTAATTATCTTATCCTGTCGTTGCAAGTGTTGGAAATTTTGAGTTTGTTAATTCAAGATGTTGGATTACCTTTGCAAAAAAAAAATGCATCGACTAACAAAATTATATGAAATTAAAGCATATCATTTATACCAAACAAGCTCGAAGGTTTACCCGCAATAAATCCTTTGAAAAAGTTTTTTACAAGAAGTGGTAAAATCATATTTGATCCAAGCATATCGTCATTGATATGCATATCTTGGTATGAATAGCAGCGGTATTTGGAGACGTTGCATGTTGCCATAAAATTTTAAGAAATATTATTCAATCAAGCCGTTTTCATAGTACCATCAAGCACTGTTCATTTTCAAATTTATTGTTTTTTAAGTAAAACAACACAGAAAAACCAACAAAACAAGACTAAATACAAGCAGGTTGGTTACGCCCAGGTCCAAAACTAGAACGTTGATTGGAGTGAGGGGGTGAATATTCATATATGTGCGAATATTCATGTTTTGTGACCTAATGTGCGCATCAGTAGGGCGTGATGGACAAAGAAGTTATGTAAATAGGAATGGCTAAGAAGGTATAGCATTTTCATTGTCTACTTGATGGTACTTTATAAACTAAAAGATTTTTATATTAAACGGAAATCTCAGGGATGTAGTAGACCAGAGATGATCTCCCCCACAAATGATTTTTGTCAGAAATTTTAAAGTTATAAGGAAATGTAACAACAACAAATTGTTCTTAAATTCAGGGGAAAATGCTGCAATAAGATCAATTGAAAATTCAATACTAAACCTACTATATCTCTAATCTACTTTCTTTTTATGTGCTTGCTGTTGTCATTGTTGATTGATTGATAAACTTTATTTAAACTCATTAATTAGCCTTTTTAGCAGTGGCGTGCGGTCATGCAAGCGTAGGCAAGCGCCGCTTGCCTAAGCATTTTACCGAACAAAAATTTTTTGGATCAATCTCTGAGCAAAATCAGTTTAAATTTTTCTGTTCTAAACAATGTCAATGTAATCTTTTGTCTAAATTGTCTTTACAGTTGAAATGCTTGCTATTTATACGCGATTTACTGTCGTGGTTTTCGGTTTCACTTTGCTACACTTGTAAGATGAGTCAAGTGTATTAAATTAAGTTGATTAAATTAATTATTTATTAACCAAGGCAAGCGCGCTTGCCTTCGGAGCTCAATTTGAACATTTGCGCATGCGTTAATCTAGATTTGGAGGCTTCTTATTCGAGGAATATCGAGAAAAGGCAAGCGGCGCTTCTAAGGGCGCCGCTTGATAGCGATTGGTCAACAGTCTTGTACGCTCGCAATTTTAAACACATATCAGTGCACGAATAATATTCGTATATTCAACACATTGGACATCCGAATTATTCACGCCGTTAATGTTATCGTTTATTAAAAGATGACTGAGAGCGAAAGGTAATGTTCTGATTTCTAATTCAAAGTAGTAGTAGATTTCTAATTTATGTATGTAGAAGATATTATCTGTAGCATGTTATACTTTAGCGTTATATAAGTCTTGCGTATGAGCTCTGAACGTGATTTCAATGTACTAGAACGCTATTAAATTTTGTGATTATTTTATTCACTAGCAAAGAAGTTACAACAGTCGTGAGTATTCTATATGTTAGAATTTATTTACAGGCTTTTATATATTTTGATAAACAAGGTGCAGTTATTACACAGCGGACAATGTACTTGAAATTTGAGTAGTTTTACGTAATTATAAAGTTAAGTGCGTAAGTTTAAGTAGCGCGTTTGAGTAAGTGTAGGATTGGCTATTTCCTCTATTGCTAATACATGAATCTAGATGAGTAATGTACGCACGTTATGTACGTCACTACAAGATATCATGTAACTGATGTAAGCTATAAATAAGATTGATTTTCCTATAAAATATATAGCATAGGAATTTTCATCCTTTTATGTTCTACTTCTACAATTCGGTATTTTCACGACACCTGTACAACATGACTGAATGCATTGTGGAATCACTGATATCCCGCTCATTTGGATTGAGACCTTTTTCCGAGAAACGAGAGATCGTCGAAGGTGGCCGTCCCACTCCTGAGTTGCAAGGACTACATACAACATCCAAGCGAAGTGGTAAAGTCTTTATTCGAAGTTTTCAGACGTCAAATTACGACAAGTACAAATGGCTGGCTGGCTCCTCAAAATTGAATAAGTTATTTTGCTGGCCGTGTCTTTTGTTCAACTCAACAGACAAGACAGTCTGGTGCAAGAAGGGATACGATGATTTGGCCAACCTGTGTAATGCCGTCAACAGACACGAGAAAACGAAGACACACTTGTCCAGTTGCCTAATGAATGCCAGTTTTGGGCGTACACGCATCGACATGCAGCTAGACGAACAGGCCCGTCAACACATCTCAGCTCACAACTTGATGGTGCACAAGAATAGAAGTACTTCGCCGTTTCATTGATGTTGTTTGCTTTCTTGGCAAACAGGAACTTTCTTTCAGAGGTCGGGTGGAGCTGGAGGAGTCTGCCAACAGGGGCAATTACGTCGAATTGATAAAACTGCTAAGTGCATATGACCCCACGCTTGAACAGCATCTTCATACAGCAACCGTGTTTTCTGGACTTTCTAATCGTATCCAGAACGATTTGATTGTTGCTGTCAAGGACGTTATGTTGAAAGCAATAAAAGATGAAGTGATGAGGAGCCCATTTGTCGCTATTTCCCTGGATGAAACCTCCGACGTTAAGACCTTATCGCAGCTAACAACTATAGTTCGCTATGTCAACCCAGGTGGTAAAGCTGTGGAGCGCTTTCTTGGATTTACCGATTTAAGTGAGGATAGAACTGCGGCTAGACTGAAACAAGAAGTCGGTAAAACCCTGAACGAGTACGGATGCGGCGAAAAACTGATTGCCCAAACGTATGACGGTGCGAGTGTGATGTCAGGAGAACTGACCGGTTTGCAAACACGAGTAAGAGAAGACTATCCACATGCTCTTTTTATCCACTGTTGCGGACACGCATTAAATTTGGTCCTTGTTCAAGCTGTCTCGTCAACTAAAGAGTGTCGTATATTTTTTAAAACCGTCACTGGTCTTTCATCCTTTTTTCACGCCTCGTCCAAGAGAACATACCTGTTGCACACAGTTGTCGGCAGACGCATTCCCACTGGAACAGCTGTTCGATGGCACTATCAGAGCAGGTTAATCCATGCTGTACTGGAGACAAGAGCAAAGCTGCTCGAAGTTTTCGAATACATCATCGAAAATGATGACAAGTTTGACGGTACGACGTTAAACGAAGCGAGGGGCTACCGACAAGTTCTTGCAGATTTCCAGTTTGTGTTCTGCCTTAAAATATTTTCAGAAATATTTGGTCTTACGGATGTTTTGTATAATATCATTCAGAGTAAGCAGTTCGATATTGTCTTCTGTGTCACGAAAGTTCGCGAGATGAAAGATAAGATTCAAGAACAACGAACAAAATTCGTAGATTATTGGAATTTTACGTCAAGTATCGTCAAAGTAGCACTGAAACGCGGGCAAAGGGAAGAGGATGTAAAGGCGTCCTTCCGTCAAATGTTTTTCTGTGTAGTCGATACCATTGTCGTGCAGATTGACTCTAGATTCGAAAGTCTTAACAGCAGAGCATTCGTTTCTTTGTTGGATCATTCAAAGCACGAATTGTACAGCCGGAATTTTCCCGAACGAGAGCTGCAATCGTTGCAAGATTCATATGGAACATTCTTTAATCTTCAAGCACTAAAAAGTGAACTAATCGTTGTATACGCATCTGCCGAGCTCAAATCGAAACCTGTTTTTTGATATGATATCAAAAATAATCGAACTTGACTTGAAAGCCTGTTTTCCAGAGGTGTACCGATTGTGTCAGCTCATTCTTACTATGCCAAGTACGTCCTCCTCTGCAGAAAGATCATTTTCGGCTCTCAAGCGTATCAAAACGTATCTTCGCAGTACACAAGGGCAAGAGCGACTTTCTGCATTGGCTACAATTTCAATCGAGAAGGAGATGTTGGTAAGTTTGCAGGGGAAGCCACGATTCTATGAGAACGTTATAAAGGAGTTTTGCGCAAAGGAAAGACGGATGGAATTTACATTTAAGTAAATCTGTTGTAGGATTTTGGACTATTTCGTTCTGTTACTTCTTCACTACAATAGAAATGCACGCGTAGCCATTTACTTAAAACGACTTTATATCACAATACCACATGTAATACTTTTAAACCGTAATTGTGATATATACTCTATAAAAGTTTTTGAATTTTTTAGATTTTTTCAATACTGTTTCAGTCATGACAGATACATTTTTTCGACAAAGTACTCCCAGAAATCGCGGGAAATGCGCTCCAGTAGCCTTTAAAATCCAAAAATTTTCTGGAGGAGCATGCCCCCGGCATGCCGCGAACCTCACCCCCAGCGCTTGCCTATTAAATTCGGTCACCGCACGCCACTGCTTTTCAGCAATAGTTACATGAAAAATGGCACTTCCACTTTTGCACTACACATAATTTTTTGACCATATGTGTTAACTCAAATGACAAATAACATATTTTAAACCAACAACCTAAGAATATTATAAACAATGACGTGGCCTTTGGTTAAGAAATAAAAGTTGTTTAATGTATTTGCACTGGCTTATTCCGTCCGCGAGGAGACCTTTAAAAGTTAGAGCTTGAGAGCTGATAAAGAAATTGAAAATTCTCAGAAAACGTCTCTAAGGTTTGCATAAGCCAGTGCAAACACGAAAACATCATTTATTTCTTTTATAAAACAACAATAAAGTGAAACAGACAAATTGAAAACAGACGTTTTAACTTTACCCTTAAAATGCATTTATGATCGATTTACAATTTGATTGATTTGATTGGTTGAATTCATATCTGTTTTGCACAGACTAATGAAAACACAGCTATTGACCAATCAGAACCACATTTCACTGTCTTTACTTATAAATTGAATTCTAATTAAGTGAATGCCACCTTTATGTTGGTTTCACATAAAATGCTCACTTTAAACAAGCTTAAGTCAGTTCTAATGTAACATAAACCACTAATTGTTATCTATTTAGCTGTTAATTCACTTAATCAGCAGAGACTTTCGAGAAACGCCCTTCTTGATTTAGCTAATAATATGTGCATTTGAACACAAGACCTTGTCAAGCATTTCTCATATTTTAATAGTTCAAGCAGTTTTCAAAGAATTTTCATGAAGTCACGTAATCTTGCAATATAAGTTAAAAGATCTAGAAAGACTAACTTACTGATACATATCTTTTTGGATTTGTCAAGTTTGTATCCAGTGGAGCATAGGCATTCGTAGGAGCCTGGGATATTTATGCATGAGTGATCTTTGCCACAAGGAGAAGACTGACATTCGCCGATATCTAATGTTTCACAATAAAGTTGTTTGAAAATGTGTACCATAAATTAAGCTACTTTATGTCTAATATAAATTTGTGTAATAAATAAATATGAAATTTTTTGTTTAATTTATTACTTTTGAATATTTCTTAATTGATTTTACGAGAATGTAAAACATAATTGTCCTAAAATTTTAATACATGTATTTGATATAAACAAATCAACATCTAAAACGTCAAATAACTTCTGTAACAAATAAGAGTATAGTGAGATCTGGGATTTTTGGGACTGTATGTATTAGTAATTTATTTGTAACACAACTTTCTAGATTCGTTTAGACAAATATTTTTGTAAATCATTCAGACTACATTTCATTTTTAACAACAAGAATGAGTCTATTAACATAATACATTAATCAACGATCATTTACTGTACACGATAGAAGATGACTCACCAAGGGCTACAAGCAGAACCACACATAAAGAAAGTTAAATTTGGTAGTGGGTTTGATAAGGCAGCATTTACGATATAAATCAAACCTAGTTCTTACATAGCTTATAGGACTATTAATTATGAAGTGTGACATGTACCCAAGACGGTTGCTATTTTGGATTATTTTCATCGTTAAAAAAAAACAAAAAACAACTTAGCTATTTAAAGCAATGAGATTAGCTTTGGAAAAAGTTACACAACAGGGGCATATTAATTATCTTATCCTGTCGTTGCAAGTGTCGGAAATTTTGAGTCTGTTAATCCAAGATGTTGGATTATCTTTGCAAAAAAAAATGCATCCACTAACAAAATTATATGAAATTAAAGCATATCATCTATATCAAACAAGCTCGACGGTTTACCCGCAATAAATCCTTTGAAAAAGTTTTTTACAAGAAGTGGAAAAATCATATTTGATCCAAGCATGTCGTCATTGATATGCATATCTTGGTATGAATAGCAGCGGTATTTGGAGACGTTGCATCTTGCGTAAAATTTTAAAAAATATTATTCAATCAAGCCTTATTTATTGTTCCATCAAGCACTGTTCATTTTCAAATTTATTGTTTTCTAAGTAAATCAACACAGAAAAACCAACAAAATAAGACTAAATACAAGCAGGTTGGTTACGCCCAGTTCCAAAACTAGAACGTTGATTGGAGTGGGGGGTGGGGTGGGGTGAATATTTATATATGTGCGAATATTCATGTTTTGAGACCTAATGTGCTCAGCAGTAGAGCGTGACGTACAAAGAAGTTATGTAAATAGAAATGGCTAAGAAGGTATGGCATTTTCATTAATGCCTAAAAGCAGCTCTTTGAATTTATATAAGTTCGGGGAAGCTTCATCTAAGGTTCCGTTTTTAACACATTTACTCGGGAAAACCTATTACTAAACATAACTCTCAATTATTTTTGATATTTAAGTGACCATTCCCTGCATACTAGTTCTTTATTGAATTGACATCTTTAAGTATGAACCAAGATATACTTGCAATTTTTCAGATTGGCTAAATTTGGTACCACATTAATATTAGCTGAATATGTTAAACTATTTTTGGCGATAAGAGAATTATTTGTCTTTGAGCCATTAACATTTCACCTTGGGCCATTGGTTGAATCACTCTTAGTTGCACAAAAAGGTCAAAATTCGCTTTTAGTGCTCAACAATCTGCTACATGGTCGAATGAGTTCTCTAGTTCTAACACTTTTTTGGCAGGAAAACAATAACTAAAGAATGCACCCATTTTACCACAAAATAACAAATATATGTAAAATATCTGATGTATTAAAAATTTTAGAAGCTACTCACAGTTTAAATTACGTCTCTCGCGTTGACAGATGAATTTTAAGTGCTTTACACATCGAACAACATTCCAATTGGATTTATAATATAAGTCATCAATTACAACACAGTCCTCTACACCACCAACATTATTAGGTTCTCGAAGATACCATAATGCGAAAGTGGGCTTTACATTTTGAACTGTGTAGAATTGATTGTCGCTTTTATTGCGATACAAACCAATAAAATGACTTTTGAGGGGTTTTCTTGAGATAATTCTGGAAATGGCATTATTCTCAGCATTATTCTTTGGAACAGCAAGATTTCCTCCCTTCTGTTGACAAAGTTTTCTTGCTTTATCCCATGTTGCTGTTTTTGCACTGAAGAAATAACAAGATGATTCTATATGCAACCAATCAGAAGGACAGCTTGCTAGATGAATGAAAAAATAAATAAGACAACAATAACTAGTAACTGTTTTCAGAATGATTTGTACGAATAGAATAGAATATTTAATTTGCATTTTTAAACTGTAAAAGCTGATTAAAAATGCTTAAACAGGCAGGATTGTGTTTTGCAGACAGATGTTGTTTAAAACAAGTCTTTCAATACCTAAAGGGTTTTTAAGGAATGAGGAGGGTCTTTGAGCTGGTTTTGTAGAGTAGCTACAAGTTGCAGAGTAAAGTATAATAGAATACAATTCTTAAAAAAATTGTATAGAAATTGTAAAAGAAATAAAAGAAATTGATTGTGAAGCTTATGTAGTCCGGCTAACACTTGACATTTTTATCATAAGGGAAAACCTTCGTGTTTAAATGCATGGTTATAATAATCGTTAAGTGTTGATGTGGATTTGTTATGTATTTATATTGTGCATAATCAACTGTCTGTTTTAGACTAAAAACTAATTCATTCCATAATATTGTAATCGAGAAAGAAATACTAAAATCAAGAAATCATAACACCAAAAATGTGCATGAACTTGAGGTAAGCTGTCAAATATAGCTCATTTTTACGCCCATTTCAAATAGCATTCCTATATTTCCAGATTGAACTCAATTTCATTGTAATTTGTGCTAACATGAAATTTTTTTATGTCTGAATAAAAAATTCCAGTCTAACTCTAATAGCGTTAAATTGAATAGTAAGAAAGTCATTTGAAAATTAGTAAACCCAGTGAATTAAATGCCAATTACTGAAAAACGTTATAACACATTATTGGCATACATTTTTTGAACTTATTTATTGTACCTCTTAAAAATATTGCATATTTAGGTTTTTAAAGGAAGTGAATGCTTAACAGTAAAACCTAGTTTTCTTTCATCGAAAATTAACAATTATCAGGGCATGCACCCATACTAAGTGGCGGATGACTAATTGCGCGGCCGGTAGGCTTAGAAAAATTTGTGGGACTTTAAGTGATATAACTTTCTCCCAAAAATTTCAGTCTTTTAAGGACGTTTAAGTTTCTTATGCTCCTTTGCCTTTGCTTCAGTTTTGTTACTCGTAGTGTAAGCATTATAGAACAAATTTAAATTTCGAACGAGATAAACTTACTACTTTATGAGTTCTATACATAGGCATTATAATAGTGTATCGTACATTTTCCAACAGGATATATTGAAAAAATTTTGAACATTTATCTCATATAGAATGGCAAAGAGTAAAAACTATGTTTAAAGAGAACAGGACATTTTAAAACGCAGCCATGTAAGCTTCAGCCTACATAGCCTACTTAGTAATCGGACAACGGCCATATTTGTTTGTACTTGGAATAAGTTCATAAAGCTACAATTCCATTCCTTAAAGACATTTAATGTAATAATATTGAGATGCACTCATTCTAGGAGGTCTGGAAGCATGTCTGTCAAAATGCTTTTTAAAGATTGGATTTACAGAAATCTTAGTTTACGAAAGCCAACCAATAATAAACTCAAGACTGTCTAATATAGTGTATCTAGGTTAGCAGGGCCATAGCTAGATTACTAACTGCAGGAGGAGTGTTAAACCTAACCTTAACCCTTACCCTAACCCTAACCCTACCCCCTCCTTAATGTAGAGAAAATCAAAATGTGTTAATGCTAACATAAGCCATTGTCATTTAGAGAACCATACACTTTCAATGTTGTTTGCTGATAAAGTTTTAAGTGTATTGAAGCTTTTCATAAATTTATTACTGATTTCTTGCTTGATTGTATTGATAATGATGAACTTGTATGTGTGGCTGTGAGCCTTATTTTTGTGCTTACATGTAAAATGTAGATGCAGCAAATTCCTTGCACAGAAGCAACAGCACAGAGAACAGCTCAGGATTCTCAACAAAGAGCAAAGTTTTAAAACTGCACAGAGATGCTCTTTATTCATGATCGGTGATAAAAATCTTGATAAGAACAGTAATAAATCCATACCTTGGCACGAGTTACATTCTCCTGAGTATCCTTCCATACACGTGCAGTTCAATGTTCCATTAATCTTACGATAGTATGTTTTGGGTCCACACAAAGGAAAGTGAAATGTGCTTGTCGCTATATCGATCAATAAAATTAAAAATAAAATCAACCAGGGATTTTAAACGAAACATATTCTTCCTCAAAGAAAAACAATTTGTCACTGAGTATCCACGTTGACGTACCCATCAAGCAAGTTTGTTATGCAATGTTGGTATTTTTGGTGTTCGCGCATTTCGTAAAAACAAATAAATTAAATAAATGTTGAAAATTTACAAAGTATGAACAAATTTGCTGGCTGTTTGGGACATTAAAAATGATATACTAAAGAAGTTAGATAATTGGAAAAATGTTCAGAAAATTATCAATTCATCAGTAGTTCACACAAAATGTGTCAAAGCTCATGTATTTTGGCATGGCTTTGCCTTGTTTATTTAAAGTAAAATGAAAAAATATTAATCTCGAAAACCATGAGAGTACTTCGTAATCGCCTCAATTTGAACAACATGCACAAAGAAAATGAAAAGTTTCAAATCTAGTTTAATCCAAAGATGTAAAAGTTTAAACTCTGTTTTGCAATAACTGAAATTTTAAGAAATGTAATAAACATTAGGCTCACTGCACAACATGCTCAATTTGGACATTTTTGTCTTTCAATCTATTTTCATGATTTTTTTTTATTTAAGACTGATTTCAAGCCCAAGTGATTGTTTAAATGATATAAGAAACAAAAAAGACTTTAATTTAACACCCAAGAAGTTTGACAAGAATAGAAAAACGGCAAAAATGTCCAAATTAGACACTTTGCACTTTGAAGTTAATGTTCATCAAATTTTCTATAATTTTGAAAGGAAGAACAGCCGTTTACTAAGGCAATGTAACTTTGAACTTTTTAACGTCTTTCTATTTATGAACATTAGCGTGGGAGTCTTTGCAAGTCTTAGATTATTATGTCAAATAGGTAAATATGTACCTACCTTTGGCGTCATGAGTGATACTGGGTATTGCTACAGCCAAATCAAGATAAGCGTTGTTTACAGGAAGAAAATATTTACGTCTCGTACGTTGCTCTGTTGTGTTATGGACACTAACGGCACTTCGACCAACACTAGTCATGATATAAATGAAATCCCCAAATACTGCCATGGGACCTCGTGAAGTTCCAAAACCAATTACATTTTGGGAGTAGTAAACATAAGAAAAAATAGTTCCGTTTGAAACACGCCAATAAATCTTCTCTTTAGCAATGTCAAGCGTTAGATCATATGCTATTGACTGAAGTGAAACTGAAAGAATATGATGTTTATTTGCAGTCATGCTCCATAACCATAAGAAAACTTCTGTACTTTCTGCCAAGAATAGGTACCTTAATAAAAATATTTGTTTTGTACATTAGTTTTCTCTATACGTACTGAAATACATAAACAATTAGCAGGCTAATATATGCCAGAAAGGAAAGATAGAATGTTTTTTTAGTTTAGACAAAGATGTTGTCAAAGTATTCAGAACTACCTTCATAAAATTTGATAATATAGCAACATAAAGCTATTGTAACAAACAGGAAAAGATCACCTTTATTATTCGAAATCTCTCTTTTAAAATCCGAATAAAATATATGAAGTAATTAAACATTGCATGTGATTCAGAGCATAATAATAAATGTAATATGTTATTTTTATTCACATAACTTCTATAATGATTGGTATTGTTTGTGATTACTGTGGGAATGAGTAATGTTGTAGTTTGTAGTAGCTGTTGAATGAATTGTGATGGTAATTGATAATGCTGAAAATTGTCTGATACGTGGAAATTTTATTCGAATTGAAAAGTTAATGTTGGTAATTGATATGCACCATTTAATGTAGATATAAAATTAAGAAAGCTTTGTCATTTCAATTTTAAGCCTTTTAATTTTTCAGTTTTGTCATGCATGAAAAATAGCAGCTCCTTGGATGTCCTACAAATGTCTTTAGAAGAGCTATAGCTTCACAAACATTGTCTTTCGTTGATATTTTTTTTCAGTTTGTTGGACAAACGACTTTTTACAACTATATTAACCTTCTATTTTTAATTGTCAAATTTTTTCATTTTTTTTCTGAAGAATCAGAAATAGAATAATACTGGAGCTAGCGCTATTGGTATCATTTGAAAATGATGATTTCATCGCCATGTCATGTTCGTGTTTTTAAGAATCTCCGGATTGGATTAGCTACAAAAACTGCTTAAACATTATGGCCTTTACTTTATCGAAAATGTTTGATGCAAGTGGCAGTTTTGATTATCATCGCTGCATATTTGCATTCTCAAATACATTTCTTAAATATATTACGCATTTGAGTAACAGTAAAGTCCATGTGTTCTTGTCATTCACTGCACCTTGCCCCGAACTCTTTAAAAACTTTTTCATATATACTATCGTTTTTTTGGTTTTTTGTGTTCGTGAAAATTAATTTTTTCTTGTAATATGATAAAAATTAATGATCAACATAAAGTTTTAATTAGAGCCATAGAAATAGACCAAAAGATGTAAAATGAAATTAATACTGACGTTTCGTCCTTACTCAAGACATATTCAGGCAAGTAATAATTTATAATGAGATGTTAAGACAAGATATTGTATTTAGAAAAGGTGTTAAATTACGACTTAAGGAGGTGGTGTCAAATGGAATACATGATAAAGAAGTTGGGAAGTAAAATATACTGACGCTAAGAGAGGTTTAGTGGAATGGAAATTTCTTGAACAATGAGTGAAGACTTGTATTTATTGATTAGAATGCTCTAATGAATGGAGAGTTCATAGGAATCGATAGAAGAGGAAATTTTTTTAAATTCGTAAATTATTTATAACCTTTTCAGAAAGTTCTCGCTTCATAAGGCTTTTCAGCCAATTTCTTTTTGATCTCTAACATGATTATTATATTCAGATTCATCATCAGTTGAGCGACTACAGATCTAACGTTTGCCTAAGTTACACTAAGAACACTGCATGAATTAAAGGTAGTGAAATTATTTACCGTTCCGGTTATTTGACTGGATGTGTGAGTGGATTTATTTAAGGGTAGTGTGCATACAGTTAATTTGCAGCTCTTGATTTTTCAATATACTCCGCCATTCATGCAAGTTAAAAGAAGGCTTGAAAAACTATAAACTTGATATACTGATTTTTTTTAAAATTGCCACATTTTTTGAAAACTAAAATACTTTTTTATATTTTTGATGTAACTACGTGGGAATGTGTGCAGTTTTTTTATCTTAAATAAAAAACGAAATGTTGAAGTTTTTTACGCTCACCACCTTCGTGAATTTTTTAAAAATTTATTGCTATTTCGTATTGACATTGTTGCACATCTCTTACACTGCCTCAAAAAGGATTAAAGTAAATGAAAGGGAACAGCATAACAACAAACAATGCTCCCAATCTGTTGAAATCTTTTCTGTAGGGCATATCTAGGTTGTGGCAAACCAATGTTCTGTGAGCATTTGACTAAAGTTTCATCTGTAAAGTAATTATTTAATATTTTATTTTAGTTTCTATCTCTCTGTCTTATTTCATTTAACGACTTCATCAATTATAAACATTATTTTCTCCGTTGTTACATTTTTGTCAAAGCTCTTTGCTTGCTTAACATAAATATCGCTGTCGATTTTTGCAATTTCAGGATATACATGTTATTTTCTACTGCACGTGTGCTGAATAATTGCACGCTCTCAGCTCATCCTTGCAGTCGGTTTGAAATGCCTCATAGACGCGCAATAATATATTGCTGGCCAAATCTCGTTGATTTTATTGAAAAGCTGTCAAAGTATATGACGTTTGTTTCTTTATACACAAAGAATACTTAATATTCGCTCCCTCGGGAAAAAGGGAGTTTTGTTTTCCCTCGAAAATCAAAATTTTTTTCTATTCTTGTACTTTTAAATAACAGGCCATACTACGGACTTCAAAAATTCAACTTTACTATTAAATTAAAATACCGTCTCTAAAAATAAAAACTCTTACCTTACGTTTACAAGTTAACAAAAAGAATTTCAATATCGCCTTACCCATGTTTTGAGTCAAATGCAATGCTGGAAAATTGCAAGCCTGGTTGAAGCCTCATAGCACTTGTAATTTTCTTTTCCAAAAAAATTTGGTAGATATTGTTCGTGAAGTCAATGTAAAAGATACGACGACCAATCCAGTCAACTGTAATATCACGAACAAATACATTTTTCGCAAAAATTTCGTTTCTAGTTAAGTCAAAATTTCCCCGTTTGATGTCTTTGTCATCAATGTAGTAAAGCAAATTCTCAACTACATCAATTTCAATGTCATTATATTTTGATGCATGGTCAAATTTATTCTTACTGGATCCATTAATAGTGCTGACATGAATATCTCCAGTAATAGAATCAACAGAGTATATTTTATCAAAGCTCATAATAATCAAATATGGCTTTGGATAAACATCTAAAGAAAAATAAAAAAACTATAAATAACAACGATGCGAGTGGATTAAAAAAAATGCAAATTTTTATAGACTTTAGAATCATAATATTTGGTGAAAGACCAGAATAAGTGTTTTTAGAAAGAATTTTTCACTATAGAATAATTACTAATAACTGAAACTAGATTGGCTGCATAACTTCTACCTATTATTGTTGCATATTGTCTTTATTGCTATGAACAAGAAAACTATGAAAATTTGTCAAATCTAAAGAATATACCTTTGTAAAAACACATTTCTGTTTGCATTTGCATCATTTCTTTGTTGTATTGTTTTACTTCCTTGCATGCAGTTGTGTTATCGTCATTGCCATTTTTATCAACGCAAGTTTCCATCCATTCTTTGACGTTGTCTTTTATTGTCTCTAAGCGTTTCTTGCAGATTGATATGTCGTCATTACCATATGCTATTTGGCCACTAATAGACAGGATTACGAGAGTCCCAAGAAACGCTTTTGTTGAGCTTGATATCATCTTTATTTTCTAGTTATTAGAAGGTGGACGATTACTAATTCCTTCAAAGCTTTCGTAGTAAAACATTTACTTAATTTATGAAAGGCTTATCATCAATATAATCATGTAATCATTTGTTCTTAAACTTTTTTTGGATGTATAATTCATGTATTGATTTCTATAATTATGTAACATTTTAACTTCCTTCTCCAAAAAGTATTTTCACGTTTGCTTTCAGATAATTTATGATGATTTAATATTGTTGCAATAGATTAAACAAATTGTTCATTATTAAGACACATGTTTACAACAATTCATATAAGTAGAGTTCACCCGCCTAGAACGTGTTTTGAATAAATAGATGTAAGTTTTCTAGGAGTTGAAAGCATAGAAAGAAATAATACATTTCAATGTCCACTATAAGGAATTAAAGCCAAACATGAAATTCACCAAGAGCAGCTGAGAAAAAATTGAAAATGAGTTAATTTCAAATTTGCTCATGTTAACTCAATTCACCAGATGAATGGGAAAAACATATTCCTTAACTAAGCCAGCAAAATTGAGTGCAAATAAGTCTGTTGCTCAGTGTTTAACAGACTCCCTGGACTTTATGCGGTAACTATATGCGGTCTATTTACAGAAAGGAAGGCTGTTAAGCCATACATGATATTGTGTCTACAACATCTGTCAGTCGTATAGAGAAGTTCGACTCACATAATTATATAAGCTCTGAATTAAATGAAATTTATTAGCAATTTTGACAGAATTGCCAAAGTAAAGAAAGTTTAAAAAGCTAAATAGACGAATGCAACTTTATAGTATTAGAAAATTCTTAATCCTTCAAATATTTTGTTTCAGACAGTTAAAAGGAATTTGCTATTTGTCAAAAATATTGTAACAATAATGACTAATTGTAGCAGAAGAAACAAGAGCCAAGAAATTTATCATTTGTTCTGCATGTATGTTTTGCTCTTTATAATAAAGTCTGTATTGACGTTTGATAATGATTTTCCAATTTCCATTTATTATAATATGTATCTCTCTTTCTTTAACATTACCTTCAATTCTAAATCCTAGTTATTATGTCCAATCAAATATTCTTTATCACACATGCATTCAAGTTTTAGTTTACTATCATTCTCAGCTAAAAGCGTAAAACACTTTGCAAATATTTTGTAATTCTTAAATGTCTATGATAGTTGAAAAACATGTTTTTGTTATCTGTATTTAGAATACAAATACTTAATGGTGGTTGCTTCAAATATTTTTGATGTAGCTACTATTTTCTCTTGCGTATCAATGGAAATAAATATCAATTAGTAGAACTTTACCATTGGTTGTGATCAATCAATTCGTTTTTGTTTCATCATAAGGATAAATAAAAAATGATAAAAAGATTTGCAAAACCGTGAAAGTTTTTTAAAGAATTTTAGATCAGTCAAATTACCAAATGGCAACTATGTATATATGAGGTATGGCTGCGCTACTCTAAACTACAGAAAATAATTACAAAAACATACAAAAATTTTTCATAATGCTTTAAGTATTTTATAAGATAAAGATTGTGTTAGATTATATGTTGGATTACGTATAAGCATGACTATGATAAATGAAATGCATGCTTATGATATGGAAGTTTATTCCTTCAGAGCTATTGTTCTTAAATTATGTGATAGGCTCTGAATTTTAGGTTTTTTTTTTATGTTTTCCTTACTTACCATTAAAGACGCAAGGTGGCTATCAATGAAATTTCCCTTTTGAATTCTGACGAGTTATTTTTTATTCTTCTCAAACAGCAGCTTAGAAAAAATATAACTGAAGCAGAAATTGTCTTGTCCTAAAGTGCTAGTAATATTGGCTTTTTGAATTTTGACATTAACCCAAGACAAGTACTTTTCTGTGGACGGGGACACAAATTTTGATAATTTTTCATTATCTTTGGGATAAAGAGCCATAATTGCAGAAATTTAGTGTCAGAAAAAATATGCAACAAAAATATTGTTTTAACAATTCCAAGAAATACCATTTACATCAAAAATAACAGACCAAATTATTTTAATTCCTTATAACAACCTCTCTGGATAAATTATGCTTATGATGACGTTATTCAAATTGGTCAACTATTTCAAGTGTCTCTATAAACTAAAAGAAAAATTTGCACTGCAGATGTTAGTTTCCGCTCATAGATAAGATACTATAAATAAAAAAAAGTGTATTGTCTATAAGCATCTTTGTTCAATTTTTGTAGTTCATTATAATATGATTTACCCTTTTTTACTTAACCTAACATGAAACTTTATAAAGTACATCAAATTTAAACAAGGCTAGTTATTAGGTAATTCTCTTTATACACCACATTTCACATGATTTTAATTTCTCATGTTTTTAATAAATTTAGTTTATTTCAATGTATTCATTCCCTTTCATCTCTCAAAAATGCAGAAAATAAGGAGAAAAAAGACACACTAATGGTTGCAGACCCCCATGCCCCCTAAACATTTTCACAGCAAAATTTTCGACTTACTTTTTACATGATATACGTGATATTCTGTTTACAACTTCTGTCAGCCGTATAGAGAAGTTCGACTATCATAATGATATAACCTCTTAATTGAATGAAATTTATAAGCATTTTGACAGAACTGCTAAAGTCAAGAAAGTCTAAAAAGCTAAATAGAGGAAATCAACTTTGCAGTATTAAAAAATTCTTACTTCTTCAAATATTTTGTTTCAGACAATTAAAAGGCATTTGCCATCTGTCAGAAATATTCTTGCGATATTGATTAATTGTTGCAGAAGAAACAAAAGACGAGAATTTTATCATTTATTCTGCATGTATTTTTTGCATTTTAAAATGAATTCTGTATTGATGTTAATTGATGATTTGCCCATTTCAATTTGTTATATTATGTTCCTATCTTTCTTTATCATTTTCCTCAATTCTAAGTCTTAGTTTATATGTCCAATCAAATATTCTTTATCACAAACGCATTTATGTTTTAGTTTACTATCATTCTCATTTAAAAGCGTAAAACATTTTGCAAATATTTATAATTCTTAAATGTCTATGATAGTTGAAAAACATTTTTTTGCTATCTGTATTTAGAATAAATATACTTAATGGTGGTTGCTTCAAATATGTTTGATGTAGCTACTATTTTCTTTTGCGTATCAATAGAAATATGACATAATACATTTCCAGACATTCATAGATGTCAATTAGTAGAGCTTTACCATTGGTTGTGATCAATCAATTCGTTTTTGTTTCATCATAAGGATAAATAAAAAATGATAAAAAGATTTGCGAAACGGTAAAAGTTTTTTAAAGAATTTTAGATGAGTGAAATTACCAAATGGCAACTATGTATATATAAGGTATGGCTGCGCTTCTCTAAATTAAAGAAAGTGTTTAAAAAAACATTCAAAAATGTTTAATAATGCTTTGGTATTTTATAAGTTAAAGATTGTGTTAGATTATCTGTTGGATTACGTATAAGCATGACTATGATAAATGAAATTTATGCTCTTGATAAGGAGTTCTAATCCATAAGAGCTATTGTTTACAAATTATGTGATAGGCTCTGAATTTTAGGTTTTCTTTATGTTTTCTTTACTTACCATTAAAAACGCAATTTGGCTATCAATGAAATTTCTCCTTTGGATTCCGACGAGTTATTTTCTATTCTTCTCAAACAGCAGCTTAGAAAAAATTTAACTGAAGCAGAAATTGTCTTGTCCTAAAGTGCTAGTAATATTGGCTTTTTGAGTTTTGACGTTAATACAAGGCAAGTACTTTTTTGTGGACGGGACACAAATTTTGATGATTTTTCATTATCTTTGGGATAAAGAGCCATAATTGCAGAAATTTAGTGTCAGAAAAAATATGCGACAAAAATATTGTTTTAACAATTCCAAGAAATACCATTTACATCAAAAATAACAGACCAAATTATTTTAATTACTTATAACAACCTCTCTGGATAAATTATGCTTATGATGACGTTATTCAAATTGGTCAACTATTTCAAGTGTCTCTATAAACTAAAAGAAAAATGTGCACTGCAGATGTTAGTTTCCGCTCATTGATAAGATACTAAAAATTAAAAAAAGGAATATTGTCTATAAACAACCTTTGTTTAATTTTTATAGCTCGTTATAATATGGTTTACCCCCTTTTTACTTAACCTAACATAAAACTTTCCAAATACATCAAATTCAAACAAGGTTAGTTTCTTAGGTAATTATCTTTATACATCCCATTCCACTTGATTTTAATTTCTAATGTTTTTAACAAATTTAGTTCATTTAAACTTATTAATTTCTTTCCCCTCTCAAAACGCAGAAAATTAGGACATAAAAGACACATTAATGGTTGCGAACCCGCCTAATCATTTTCATAGCAAAATTTTTGACTTACATTTTCAGAAGTTACAATCCTCATACAGTATTTTTTCGTTTTCACCGAATGTATTAAAGCAAAATACCTGCACATTTTTTTTTTCATTTTTCTGTCATAATTTTTGGCGTACTACGTATGTTTGTCTGTTATTAACATAATGTCAAGTTTAAGTTGTTTAGGCCCATTACTTGTGCAATACCTATAAATGTACATCATTAGATTATACTTTTGAACAATTTTTCTAAAAATAATAATGATTTTTCTCACAACTCGTTTTCAAAAATATTACATAGCGTTTGATTGCAAAAATGTCCTCTCAAATTTATTCAAAAGGTTTATAAAAAAACACGCTTTCTGCAAAAATAATATGCAAAGAAAAATCTGCTTTGTTATTTTGCTTTTGAGTCAGATTGTGTGGCAGGAAATAGTTAATACTGATTGCCAAAAAATATAAACACCTCTTAAAAAATTTACATTTTAATGTTTAAATTATTCAACAGCATAATCCATCAACGTAATTTTATTAGGAGTGCAATCTGACTCACGCTACACTTAGCAAACGCTGATCAAATATTGCACGTTGTGCCCGCGATAAAATAGTAAAAATAGGCACGCAGTGTATACATGTTGCTAGCCTCTAAAAGATCAACAGAGATAAGCCAAGCAAAAATCATGGTTCAGCAGCTAAGCTTAATGCAAAACCGGTAAAATAATGGCGATAAAAAGAACGGTCGTTATTTTTGCTACTGTTGACAATCCTAACCTACACAGGTCTGATATTGTATGATAGTGTGTCCAACCACCTTAGCAATAAAGAGAGCCAGTCAGGCGCAAACACCCAAGACCAGTCCCCCCATTAATCATTGCTTACTTTTAATCTACGACATGGATATTGAATAGGTGTGGCTGCACTCATTCCATACATAATAGAAGTGCTATTACAACAGATATTTAAAAAATTAAAGACTTACATCTGTAGAACCAACGGTATTAATGCATCTGCCTCCTCAGCGACAAGGATAAAACCGACATTCGTCGACTTCTGTTACAAAAAAAACGTTCATAAATCAGTTATGAATTTGGACGTAACATCAAGAACAACGTTTGTATAAAAGCTTACCCTAAATCACAATCACTGAACATGGCTATAAAGTCCTTTAATAACTTTTCGAGGCCTGTGTTGCAATCAATGAGTGTGAGTGTTAGTGAGCTTTTATATTAAGGACGAAAATCACACAAACATAACATGCAAATCATACATAAGACTTACGACCTTTTATGCGTCAGAAATATTAAGCATATTTTTGCATACACCTTATTCTAACTTCATTTAACAACTGTTTGAAATTTTTGACTGCAATTGTGAACTCAACTGACAAGGGCCACTTTTTAAATCATCCTAAAATTGCTAAGAACAATTATATTGTTCCCGTCATATTTATTTAAAATTGTTTGATCACTTGATGGTAAATGATAAACGAAAAGATTTTTTTAGCTAAAAGAACTTCTAATCTTAACTTTAGCAGCAGAGGCGAAAGTCTCAGTGATATTATAGATCTGCTCAGCCACTCTCCGCCAAAATCTTTTTTTAGAAATTTTAAATTTTAAATTAAGAAATTTTAAATTAATACTTATACCAGTGTTAAAGGTATAAGTATTTATGAGCTCACATATTGTAAAAGCAATACAGATTTTGTAAGGGAATAAATTACGATTTCATTTAAAATTTACAATGAGGGCTGGCTTTGCTAATGTTTGTAATGACGGCAAGAAAAAATGATATCACCAAAGCACAACCGAGGAGGTGATATTTAAAACAAGGATGAGTAAAGACATAATACTATATTCAGCAAAGCACAGGGTTAGTTAAAAATGGGCGGATATTGGGTACGTTAAATCAGTCACGCAACTGTCGTTTACAGCTCAAAAATTACATGTTCAAAGTGATTTGAAACTCATCGATAAAAAGAAATTTGTGATTATTAAATTCTTGAATATATTATCACTCGGATCAGTTTTCACAATTCAGCTTTATGGCAGAAAATTCTAATATCTTATTGGTTACCAGAACAATGTATTTTGACTGATCTGGAAAGATATTAAGTGACTGACTGATAAGCGGTGGATGGATTGACTGGTTTGATGGATTAGGGAGTCCAAAAACAATCAGATGAATCATTTTATTGGTAAATAGACAGGTTAGTGAACGATTTGACTTATCTGGAATGGTCTTGACTTAAGCCTGTTTTCCACTAGCCATGTATCGTAGCGTATCGTACCAAAATGTAACATAGCGCATGCGTGCTTGTGCCTATTGACCAAAAAATTCATAAGCACGCATGCGCCATGTTACGCATTGCTACGATACGTTACGATACATGGCTAGTGGAAAACAGGCTTTGTTTAGAATAGATAGGTTTCGGTGTCTCAGGATGTCATCTTCAGAACATCAAGTACATAAGTAATACAAAGATTATATAAAAGTAATATGATACATATATTGTAACAATAATAAGGTAATGAGATGAATTAATGGGCAGCGTGTTACAAACTAAATATTGTGTTGAACTAACTTGAACATTGAGTTCAGGTTTAGTTTCGTTAATGTGAAGTGCTTTCTTGATTTTAAGGGTGAATGATGTGTCAACAGTGTCGATGATTCTGAAGCAAAAAGGTGAATAGTTGGTTTTACATGAGTGAGATTTAAGAAGGCGTAGGAAGATATGAGAGTTTTTTCAGTTGTGGTATGTTCCCTGTATCTGGTGGATAAGTGGCGCGAAGTTTCGCCAATGTATCGAGGGTTACATCCCACGCAATTGAATTCATATACCGCCATTGATTTAATTGAATCAGGGATTGGTCTTTAAATGAGAAGACGTTTTTGATTTTAAATGATGTGAAAATTAGTCGAATGTCAATATCTGTACAAAAAGCTTTCATATTGTTCGTAAGTCTGCGCTGTGTGTGTCGTGAGTAATGTTCGATGTATGTTAGTTTAAAGTATAGAGTTGTTATTTTGGAATTTTCATTTGTGTTGGTCGTCACGGTCGTGTCAGGAGTTTCGGTGTCCAGTTTGAGGTTATTGTCTTGTTTGTTGTTGAGATATCGTTTTACGGCTCGGTTAATAAAGTGTAGTGGTAAAGAGTTTCGTAAAAGAGTGGATGTGATGTTTTTTTATGTCTCTTTAAAAGCCATTGTGCGTATTGCTCAGTTTGTATGTTCTGTCGATGTGTGTGCGTATAAGTCCGATTTTGTATGAAAGCGGTGCAAAACTAAAATAGTTCATCACAAGTCATTTAAAATAGACGACAAATTTCTTTATAGCAAACATGTTTCGGCATACTTTATGCCATCTTCAGTGCGAAGTGAATAAATATAGTAGGAAAGGTTTCCTTAGCTAATAAAATTTCATGGCCTCAGTCGCATTAGCAAAAACACGAAAAATACCGTCAACGTAACTGCGGTAAAATAGTGGTTTAGTGTCTTTGTAATTGTTTAGCCAGTTTCGTTCATGTGAGCCCATGAAAATGTTAGCAAGTATGGAGGCTAAGGGAGAACCCATCGCAACACCGTCCGTCTGGTCATAAAATTTTCCATTAAATAAAAAATGCGTCTGTGCTGTCGCTATCAAAAACAGTTGCGCGATGTCCGTCCTGTTTATAGTGATACTGGGGTTGTGGTATTGCGTCAATTGCTAGGTTGATGTTTACAGTCGGTGGTATATTTGTGAATAGGCTTTCAAAGGAGATAAAGAATTTGTCACAAGAGGTGGATGAGTTGAAAGATGAGAAGTCGTCGAGGAAAGTGAAAGAAACTTTAGTGGAGTGGTCATCTGGTGCGAGTGGGGTTGGTAGAGAACTAAGATACTTAGCTAAATTATACTTGTATGCGTTGCACTGTTAATTTCAAGGAGTTATTTCAACTCCAAATAGGGAATTAACATAACTCCTTTTGGTGGAGTAAAAAATTAAGAGTTATATCAACCTCTTAAATGGAGTTAAATAACCACAGCTAATGATTAAATGCTGATTTTACTCCACATGAAGCAATTTTAACTTCGCCAAGAGAGTTAAACTAACCCTTATCAGAGTATAATTAATGGAGTTATTTTAACCCATAACATTTTACTCCGGTTGTAATTATGACTCCTAACTGTAATTGTTTTAACTCCTTATGATATAATTGCTATAAAGTGTTAAAATTGATACAATTGCTATAAATATAAGGAGACTTATGAAATAATATATTAATAAAACAAATAACCCTTTCATATTATTCAATCAACCATATCGTTAGCCCACGGCAGTTGAAGCGGATGACGTAATTTATTCTTTGGATATTACAGTCAACAGGGCGGAATGAGAACTCAACCTTCATTAATTCAAATCCTTCGAGGGAATACTACTGGAAATACAAAATACACTCACAGCCAAGCTGAACGTAGATTGATGGATTGATACTTTTCCCTTCAGGAGAGAAAATATCTTGTTGGAACCATCAGCTGTGGAACAGGTTCTAGAACAATATCCTGCTCTAAGATTGGTTTCAGAAGTGAGTCATATTTCTACAATTGTGCTTATGACTATGAACCGGTTTGGCCTCATTTTTTAGGTACTTGTTTAAAAAATTTTATTTCATGCTAACTTTAGATTATGTCTTTTTTCCTTAGTTCATTATTTTTTCTGATCATTTCGTTAAAAGCAGAATTTGGTCGAATTATGCGTGATCAAAGTATTATCAGAAAAATGGTTGACTCGTTCAAAGAACAATGGAAATCCAAGCTTTTTAAGTTGGCTTCCAACAGGCCTTCAGTCAAACCACATCTTACTGACATGGAAGAAAGCATTTTGGATAATCCAAAAGAGGCAGTCAGGTACAATACATCATTTTATACATTTCATATATAATTTTAGATTGTGTTTGCTGTTGATTTTAGCTTTCTTTTAGTAGAGGAGGGTTCGAATGTAAATTTTTCTGCATTAAAAGCCAGCACAAGTTATAACTGTTTTAATTCTTTCTTTAATTCAGAAATTGAGGAGAGTGTAGCAGTAATACTTCTTCCACTTTTGATAAAAGAGCGTACCACAAAACATTCAGGCTTACTTCATATTTGCTCTGTAAATATTATGGTGAAGGATTTATTTGTACGTCATAGCCATTTGATTGCTCTCTCTCTAATTGAACAGTGCATTCTTATGTGTTATTTTATATTTTTTTAAGATAATTTTTTTGGTTTTGTCATACAGAGGATGAATCAATTGATGATGTTATAATGAAGTCTTTGACTCCAAAGCTGGTCAGCGTAGGGACAACGGACTGTCTGTCTCTTTTATTCATTGCTGCAGAGGGGAAAATTATTTCAAAGCTTAATATCTCGATTTTGCCAATGCAAGCTTTGGAATTTTAGTGGGTTGTTATTATATATTTAATATTGCATATCCCACCTCAGCAGGGAATGTATTTCTCTTTTTTTATAGGCTGCACTAATAGAAAGGTCAGCAGAAGCTAAGAAACGAGCTGTTGTGCATAAGTTCTTTCAAGATTTAAAGTAATTCGTAGAGCACCCATAAATTTACAGAAAGATGGTAATTTATATAGTTATATTGACGTTCTAGATATAATTATTGTGCATATCTTTTCTATCTTATTTAAAACTGTATTTCTTGTTGTTATTATATTTTTCATTTAAAAAATTGTAATTCGTGTGTTTTGTCAAATTGTCCTAACTACAGGGTTTCGTAATTTCTACATAACAAAACAACTCCGTAACAAGAGAAGAGTTATTTTAACTCCACTTTAAGAGTTACGTTTAACTCTAGAAAAAGTTTTTTTAACTCCACTTTTGGGCTTACTCCAAAAATGGACTTAAAATTTTGGAGTAAAATTTAACTCCAAAAACAGAATCATTCTGTACCTTTTTATTGTACTCCACTTTTGGAGTTAAAATGACTCCTTGAAATTAACAGTGTGATTGATGAAACTATCGGTCGTTCATCTGGTGCTCGATTCTTGTATAGTTTCGGTAAGCCATAGAAGCGTTAGAGTTGAGAACCTCTGGTAAGATTTCATTATCGACTTTGTTGTTAATCGAGCCTTTCTTTAGAAGCTTTCTAAACAGTCATTGCACTTTTGCTTCACGTGATAGTGTGAGGTAGACTTTGCTGTATTGTTAATAATTTTAAGACAGGAGTTACGATAGATTTGACAATCCAGGACCACAACGCCGTTGCCTTTTTCCGGTTTGAGAATGATAATATTTGGATTGTTGCGAATGTATTTAAGTCAGCTGTTTTTTGAAGTCCGCTGGTATTGGGTGATAAGATGAGATGTACGAGTGAGCGATGTGTGTCCTGTCAGCTCTGTTTTGAGATGCGTGTAGTTTCCTTGATTGCGAATGTTGTGTTTTATAGTTTGGTGGATTTTTACCAATGTTGTCAGAATGTCCGTTGAGTTGAGTCGTAGTGGTTTAATGCTGAACCCAAATCCAAGTTCATAGAGTCCTTAAGTGTGACGTCACGTTACAATGGCGCTAAAAAATGCAATTCGAAACAAAATATCTTATGCGAGCGCTTTGGCCACGCTTCCTTTGTTTTGAATGTCTAAAGTTTTAATTATCCAGTGTAATCCTACAAAAGAAAGTAAAAAAAAACAGGAAAGGTTAAAGGGTCATCCAAGGGATCAACTTTTGTTTAAGAAGTGTAAAGGACGTGGGTCAAACGGGCAAAATGGTTTATTGTTTTGCTCCTACATGTGGCCATTCGTCGGAGGGCAACACTTGCAAGTTGTTCGCTTTTCCAAGAGCTACAAAGCAGAACGACGAGTACAAGAGATGGATTCGACTCATAAGGTATGAACTGATATTTAAAAAGAATTCCTTAATTGGTGAGAATTTGATGAATTACGTGATTTTAAGTGAGATTTACGGACTCTATTCAGGTGAAGAGTTGACATCAGGACATGAGGAAGAATCATCGATTACTGAATTATAGAAGCTTCAGCTAGTTGTCTTTTTAACGGTCGCTTTGTCTTTTCCGTAGCCAAAACCTTAAATCTGAGTGCTTCACCGCGTTTTTGGAATTTAGATACATTTAAAACCAATGTAGATCTGCTATGTAACGTGGTTGATCGATTCACGAAATGTTTCGCGTCGCTTCGCGATTTTGCCTTCGTTGGTTGTGGAAAGGCTATGTTGTTGACAACAGAATCACTAAATCGGGTGTTTTTTTATTAACAGAAGAGAAGATCGAGAGCACAGCAAGTACTCAAGAGTATGTAGCTGCCATTTTAGGAATGGTCTGAAAGCCAATGGTCCTGAAGTGTTTGAACGCAATAATGGACTCCGTCGATTTCGACGATGAGGGTTCCGCGAAGCGGAACATCCTGGTTACTGAAATTATAGTGAAGGCAGCTGATATCAGCGTGACACAGTGTGACAAGGCTGCAACATTGCAGATACAGGTACAGTCCATCCGAGGACATAGTTTCCTCTACCAAATTTCCCTCACATGGCTTTGGTCAACCCGGGCTAGGTTTACAGACACATTGCCAGATGTGCCACGAGCTGGGACTGAACCCGCGCCGTCTGGCTTACAGCTCACGCCATTAACCATTCAGCCACTCGCCCCATTTAAACGCAATAAGCATAAGTTATTTACTGAACAAAGGGATCCACCGCCGAAGAAAATACAGAAAACTGAATCAAAGGTAGAATCTCTTTCACAGATGACAGAATTTGCCCGAAAAAATGAACAGCCATTAGTAGCTGACACAGAAGAGAACCTGCAAACAACACAGGAGATTATCTTGGAAGCAGAGCTTGACTTTGCCAACAGGGAGCTAAAGGAACTTAACCAAACAGTATAAGAGGAGCAAGTACACTGTGTCTGCGCTTGAGGGAGATGTAATACGAATGGAGACAGTTCTTCCAACCAAAGAAGTCTTTAATATTGTTGAAAAGCATGATCTTAGATTTAAAGATAGCGTGAACTATTTTGCTGGATGGAAGGTAGAATCCTTCAATTTTGAGGATCAAATTTTTATCACTTTAATGAAAGTACGACAGAACTACATTGCACTGCCTTTACCCTTGATAGGTCGTACTCCCTGAGAAAACGTTTAATAAGTGAAGGAGTGATCCTCTTTGCCTTTAGGACAGAGCCGAAATTACTGGCTGTAAGGCGGCCCCTTCTCGGCAAAAACCAGGCCGGGTTGGCGCGCTGGCCAGCAGTTAATTCGCTAACCTTTAAAATGTCCGTTTCTTGTAATCTGGAAAGGAGAACCAAACAGTCCAGCTGCTGCTGACGCCCAGTGGCTTGAAGAAACTCGTCAGAGAAAATAATTTCTTCTTTGGTTGGAAAAGGAAGCTGGTTAGCAATAGGTGGCTCAAGGTTGATTAGCCAGCAGAGTCCCGTAAACCGCCCATAATCCTTCAGGTCTTCGTAGAACGCGCAACGGTCAGCTTGTGTAGGCTTTCTCGACAGAGCAGAATGCCTTTTAGGCGGGGGGGGGGGACATTTCTGTGACCGCTTGAGTTGAAAGCAATGTATTTGACCTTCATTTCCGCCACTGGCATTTGACGTCGGTTCGGCTCGGTTTGTGAATACCGTGAATAAAGAGGGCTGCTGCGTGACTGCATTTAAACACGCCTCTTGGACATTCACACTCGGTTGATTTTACTTCATGTTCTTCATCCAAATAAATCGTCAAGATTAATGGCATTTAGTTTGGCAAATAGAAACGTTCTTTTCGGCAAGATGCTACTCGTAAAAGATCGATGATGCAAAGAGTAACAACTCACTGTCACTTTATAAACCTTTCGTTTCACGCTTGCGTGTACATCTCCTCGTACAACACCCTGCTGGTAAGTAAATGCTTCAATGTGATCTGACTTAAAGTGGTGTTCCCCCTTTTTTATAGATTTCTTTTCTTCTGAGAAGAAAGAAAAAAGCGAAGCGATGGATAATGTCGCCATTTTGAATCGAATGGGCGCTTGTTTGGAACTGAGATTTTTAGCAACATGGAAACGAGACGTCACCGCTTATGGACTCTATTTCCTTATTATTGTTATAATTTGTGTATTATATAAGCTTTGTATAAACATTTATATAAACTTTGTATTACATAGGTATTATTTACTTATAGCGAAGATGGCATCATGAGACGCCGAAACATTTCTATTCTAAAAAAACTCGTCGTCTATATTAAATGCACATTAGCAAAAGTGCTTCTACGAAATTATGAAAACAGGCTTTATAAGAACTAACTTGTCCTGCTACCGAATTTTGGAAAATCTTTTACAGATTTAAATTTCGTAAATACTGATATAAACTACAATTTCTCCAGCGAAAGAAAATTTATGAATGAATTATGATTGTTTTGGCGAAGACAATCTGTCAATTATGAGATTAAAATTTCTGCAATTGCTAATAGAAAGCAAATCATCCTTGTGTAGAAATATCGATTATTGGGCCATATTGATAAATACATAATACGGATCAGAACATAAACGGATCAGAACATTAGACCTTCGAAAGATACGACCTTTAAAATCATACAAACGTATTGCACATAAATCAAATAATATATTTACCATATACTGTGCTATTTACATAAATCGATTGAATAAAAAACTTAAACAGATTTCTGGGCCGCCAATGGTGAACCATTCATGCATTAACCAATCTTATTTACATATCAATGTTTTGAAGTTGTAAGTCAATACGCTGAATATTGGCGACCTTGGTGGCAATATTTTGAACAGTTAAAGATTTATGATGCGAATAACATTGATGTTTGAGCTCAGTAAGTAAAACTACTTTTATTTATGTCCATTAGACTTAAATAAGGCTTTTATTCTAAAAAATGTGTGCCTATAAAATACAGCATGTTTTACCACCACAAAATACAGCGCAAATTATATGGACACAATCTGGCTCGATCTTGCCTCGATTTTTGAAAGGCTTTATAAATCTCGAGAATAATATGTGATTACTTACCTTAAAGAAACAAATTGGAAAAATATATGAGAACTTTATTTCTTTACTTGCATCTAAGCTTGAGATATTCACGTCTGCGGTGCTCAGAATAAAGCTGGGTATCCATATGATCGTCAACGTGTTGCAACAATGTCGTGAATGTAATGACAGTTTCGTTAATGTCTTGAAAATAGAATATAACTCTATCTTTGCGACTCTGCAACAACATTTCCGAATCATAAGTCACAACCATGTGCAAACCAGACTTCAGATTGACAGCTAAATTTTCATTTGTATGAGATCAGCAACATGGCCGAATTGCAAATCATAATTATCTTGGAGGAAAATTAATTTTATTGTTTAGAAGCGTCACACTGAAATATATGAACATTTAGCCTGACATATAGCTACAGTATATCAATTTTCAAAATGAATAGATAAGAAGTTTATATCTAGTTCATGGAGGTTACACCTCCAATTCATTAAATGATTTTACCAGCTGATAGGTAGCAATTGACATGTAAACAGTTTGTGATGCTTTATTGCATTTTAATTAAATAAAGCAATCCTTTCTTTTGACATTGTGCCAGTATTAAACAATGGCGACAATAAAAACAATCAAAACTTTACTGTTCATTTTACTTTGGGTAATTCAAATTTACTTAAAATAGTTTATTTCAATCAAATTTTTCCTTTGTAAAGTCAAACAAAAAAAAGCAAAATAAAACAACTTTTTTATGTTCAGGTGCTGATTTACGTAGGATTTTGAATACTGTCCACAAATTTTAGGATATTCACACATGCCATATGTTGATTAAAATTGATTAAGTCAAGCAACGTATATTATGTAGGTCCATACAGTCCTGCTGACATTAGTGGCTTATTGAAATCCACTTTAGTTGTAAGCTTTTATCAATAAAAATGGTGACAACATACTCAAGTGGGTGCATACTGATATCCAATACACCCTTTACATACAAACATAATAAACAGTAAGCTGATATAGATGGCCAATAACATGAATATCTTTTTAAAAAAGAAAAAGTGTGTTTTGTAAGAATTAAATATGGCTCGTACACCAATCCATGAAATTATAACACTTTACCTCTACCGCACAATTATTGCACTCCAAGTAGCCAGCATGTAGTCATAACTTATGTAGTATTTATAAAAATAGAGTATTATATAGAGCTATGTTTGATTTTTGAATTGAGTTTATTGTAGAAATATTTAGTGCAATGTACAAAAGTCTGAAAGCTTATGCTCGTAGATGTTCATATTTGTAAATTATTTCTTAAGATGTTTTTCTATCTTCTAAATGACAACTGAGGTTGGTACACAGTTTAGGTTAAAATGAAAGTTACATATTTTATTAATAAATCAGTAAATGGAGTATTTCTTTACCCCACATTTTTATATCTGCTGTGCAGCATGCAAGGTCATTATTTGAGGTTTAATACCACATAATATTTGATAAATAAAGGATAATTCTGAATATATGTAACAAAACCCTACTTCACTTCCATTACCTTGACCCAACACTTTGGTTAATAGAGCATATTGCATTGAAGAGGTTTAAACAATAATGCTATTGCTACAACACATTAATCCAAAAACTTATTATTTATTTGTAGAAAAGCATGCGCTAATGCTTAATGATATGTAGCAAAGCCATTTATGCAAATACAAGCCTAAACTTGATATATTTACAAACACCCTATAATTAATTTCTCCTTTTACAAGTTAAAGTTTGTTTAAGTACAAGTTTGTTTAGAACGGCTAGAAGGAGCAGGAAGGAGAGGAACGATATTTTGGGTGCTCCCGGCGTGCAGAACCACGATGGGGAGTTGAAGGTGTTATTGGAAGACAGGTTAGAAGTGTGGAGGGCGTACTGTGACCGTTTGATGAATGTAGAGAATGAGTGGAATGGAGAAATTGAAGCGGATGAAGTTTTGGGGCCGTGGGAAACAGTGACTGTTGATGAGGTGGCGGCGGCTCTGCGCAAGATGAAGAAAGGAAAGGCGACGGGACCGAGTGAAGTGGGTAGCGAAATGTTGGACAATGAACTATGCGTGAGAGAGTTGTGTAATATAGCGAACGAGGTTTTGAGGGGCTCAAAGATGCCGAGTACATGGAGAAAGAGTCTAGTGGTCCCGCTGTACAAAGGAAAAGGAGCAGCGACGGTATGTGGGAATTACAGGACTATTAAGCTGATGGAGCATGCGTTGAAGATAGTAGAGAGTGTTTGAAAGAAGGTTGAGGAAGTTGTTCGGATTGGGGAAGAGCAGTATGGGTTCATACCGGGGAGAGGAACGACGGATGCGTGTTTTGTGTTGAGGCAGCTGCAGGAGAAATTTTTGGAGAAGGACAGAGAATTGTATATGGTGTGTGTAGATTTGGAGAAGGCGTTTGATAGAGTTCCGACAAAGGTGATCGAGTACGCGCTGCGTAAGAAAGGTGTGACAGAGAATATGGTTCGGGCAGTTATGGAGACTTATGAAGGTGTAGAGGCGGTGGTTACGGAGGAAGGTGTTAGATCTGGTGTTTTTGAGCTAAAAGTTGGTGTTCATCAAGGTTCAGTCTTGTCGCCGTTACTGTTTGCTCGTGTGATGGATGTACTGACAGAGGAAGTGAGAAGAAAAGAAGAATGCTGGTGTTTGTTGTATGCAGATGACATTGTCTTGGTGGCGGAGTCGAAGCAGAAAGTCATGGAATGGTACCGAGAATGGAAAACGGCAATGGAAGTCAAGGGACTGAAAGTGAATGAGGCAAAGACGAAGGGCATGAGATGCTCGAGGCAGGTGGAGGTGAAGGACAGTGATAAATGGCCATGTGGTGTGTGTGGAAAAGAGTCAGGAATTTGATAATGTGTGGAAATGCAGTAAGTGGGTTCATGGAAGATGTTCAGGTGTCCGTGGTGCATTGACAAGAGTAACTGATTTTGAGTGCGGGACGTGTCGAAGTGGTGGGCGAGTCGCGATTGAACGGTTTGAACTGGGTGACGTGAGTTTGGAAGGTGTATCGGAGTTTAAATATCTGGGCGATGTGTTAAATGATGGTGGAGGGTGCGAGCAAGCGGTGAGGAACAGAGTTCAAGCAGCGTGGTGGAGTTTTAGAGTTGTCGGGAATGTTGTGCGGAAAGTCGACTTCGTTGAAGCAGAAGGAGAATTGTACAAGGCATGTGTTAGAAGTGTTTTGGGATATGGAGCAGAGTGTTGGGCGCCGAAAGCAGAGGAGCTGAGAAGATTGGCGTCGACGGAAAGGAGAATGCTTAGGATGATGTGTGGTGTAACGTTGATGGATAGGATTCGAAGTGAAGAGATTAGAGAAAGAGTTGGTGTTGAGTGTATCGAGAATTGGGTAAGGCGCCAGCATTTGAGGTGGTTTGTGCATGTGGAAAGGAGGGAAGAAAGTGCTGAAATTCGTAGAACGTTGCATATGAATGTTGATGGAGTCCGCAAACGAGGTAGACCGAGAAGGAGATGGATGGATGCTGTGAACAGTGATATGAAGGCAATGGGTATAACGAGAGATATGGCGAGAGATAGAGACGTTTGGCGTAGAAAAGTTCATGGACCGGTCAACCCCCCTGGCGGGGATTAATACTGGCCGGTATACAAATGTTGTTTGTTTGTTGTTGTTGTTTTACAAGTTAAAGCCAAGCTGAAGACCAAAGTAGGTTAATAAGAGTTTGATTATTTCAACTTTATTCAAAAAAGTTGAAGGCACGGGTTTGCTTGAACATTAATTAAACATATGGACAAAAAAATAAAATCAGGGGAGCTCATCAGCAAAATCACTGCCAGTGAAGTGAATTATCAAACCATAAAACTAAAGTATGGTTGCAAAAACTGTTTACAGAAAGAAGAAAAGCACTTTAGCCAATCAAATGATGTTTTGATAGATTCGTAATGATCAAGCCATTCCCTATTACAGACTCATTGCTAAACTGCTTGATGTAGAATGGTAACCTCATGACATGAACATTTTTATTTTTGTATCATTATGTAACAATGATCTAGCCTGCAATTATCTCAAAATTATATGAACTATGTATAAACATATATTTATAACTGTAGAACACTTACGAATGACGTATAAATATTAAGCAGTAAATTACTATAATGCCTAATGTGCCTATAATCACAGAATAGATATCTTAACAGAAGGTCCACTTGTGTCGGAAACTCTGATGTAAGTTTCTCCCACTTTTCTGAAGAAAATTATAAGCAGACACACCTTTCAGCAAGATACTTCCTCTAGCTCGCAATAGAAAATATAGATGTTTTTGCAAATATATCTACATAAGTTTCAAATATATCAATATAATTTACAAAAAATTTTTTACAAATTTTGCAATGCGTTTAGAACCTTACCTTCTTTGCAATATGATAACTCTTTGTAAAAATTTCGGCTATGTTCATCGATTAGTATTTTGCTGTTCTAGTATCCTAATCGTATAAGATCAAAATCAGATTGGTTTAGGAATTTTACCATAGGCAAATGCCTTAGTTGCCTACCCCTAGATCCGCCACTCATGCTCATGTAATTTGCAAAATTGATTCTTGACTGCGGTCATATATCGTAAAATACCGCCCAATTCTGCAGCCAATCAGAATGCAGGGAAGCATTCACCTTGCTGATGATTTGTAAAAAATTTCTGAGAAAGAAGTGTGTAAGTATTTTGCATTTGTGAAAGTACAATCAGTTTCATCATGATAATTAAAGTAAAATTGAAAATAGAAAGTTAAACCGTGACTCCTTTTTCCAGTTTATTTATTTCCACGATTGAAGCTTTTAACTTGCGACGAGAATCTCATCAATGCCTACGTATGAATGAGCGACGTTTAATTGCTAATCTTTTCACCCTTGTTTCTCTTACGACTCGTATATCTACAGGTTTTTTGTTTCGTTTAGTTTTTGCGCTTTACAAAACTTGCTGCATGTTTTATAAAATTTGTACATCTTTACATTTTGTCTAAAAAGCTACGTGATTACTTCAGAAATAAACGATGTTTGCTTTGTTTGCACAGGCTTATGCAATATGAGGTGACCTTTGGAACCGAAGGTCGAGAGATGCACATGCTCGAAAGTTCTCACAAACGTCTCTGTGGTTTGCATAAGCCTGTTTATACACGTAAAACTTCTTTTATTTCTTTTATAGAATAACAATAATGCGACAAGACAAGTTTAAAACAAACGTTTTAATTTTTCATCTAATATTTATTCATGATCGATTTGCAAATTCTCTTTGATTGATTGTTTTGATTAATTTGATTAGTTAAGGTCAGATCTGTTTTACACTGACTAATGCAAACACAGCTGGAGACCAATCACCGCACGCATTTTATTCTTTTTTATTTTATAAAGGAAAACAATATAATTGAGCCAATTAAAGCACCTGAAATGACGCTTGCCATACAACAACAACCGTGTAATCAGTTATAAATGTACACGCATATCCCGCTTCTATAAAGCATGTTTTGATACCACGCATTGTTTTCTTAATGAAATAATTTTTGGAAAGTAATTTTTTAATATGTGTAATTTTTTTATGATTAAGTTTCAGATAAAGTTGTTTGAAATACCATAAAAAGTGACGGATAAATGCCATTAAAAATGGGAACAGTATTGTATACAAATCAGTTGCATAAGCTTTAAATGCTAAGAGTGTTTTGATCTTGAATCAAAATTGTATTTATATGTGATGGTGAAGTACATACTTGCGACTCCAGTTTTATATGAAACTCAACTGTACAACGTAGCAAGTTGACAATGTACTCAGTAAACGTTTAGGGTTTTTTATTTGTCTTTTTATTTTTACGTGTTTAAAAGTACAGGTCGAAAGGAAAATTTATTAAACGAGTATTGCTTAGATGCCCGAGAACATTGTATTTTTGTTAAAATTACATCGTAAATGAAAATTACGTTCGTTGAACATTAGCAAGTTTTAACACAATGATAAGGTATTTTTTAAAAAAACAACATAGTGTTTTTAGTGAGGATTTTTGGTTGAAATTGTTATAAATGTCTCCTAGAAAGCAAAGTTTTTTATGAATTGTCATATATTACTTTGTTTGACTTGTATATGATTTATTCTACTTTCATTGCACTAATTAAAACTTCTTATTCTCTGCATTCAAGAGGTATAAAATGGCGTCACAATATCTTTTAAGTAATAAAAGATTTTGGGAAAATGATGAACCTATAAAACTTCCCAGAAACAATCCAATTCCAATACAGCACAATGACTGCATAAAAACATTTCTGAAATGTATTCAAGATGAAGGTTTGCAGAAAGCTTACAATCGTTACGGATACAAGCCTCAGGAATCAAATCTTTCAAGGTCGGTTGTCAGTACTGTACATGAAGATGAAACTATAGTTGACGTCATCGTTGTTGGTGCAGGAATGGCTGGTTTATCTGCAGCGTACGAGTTGAAAAAAGCTGGTCTTTCTGTGAAAATTCTTGAGCAAACAGAGCGCTATGGAGGAAGAGTCTATACGTATGGTAAAGAAAGTGGTCTTGCATCTGGTTTATATGCAGAAGGTGTGAGTTGATTAGCCAAGGTTGTTTGCATGCTTAAATTGAACATCGTTTTATTTAAATGATTTATTGAAATTCGTTGAATTAACTCTTGAAAAGCCCACTTTTTGACGTTTATAATACTGCTAAATATGCCATTTAAGTGCAAAGTGTCATGTGGGATTGCATTTGTGGCAGATGGGTTTCGTAGAAGAAAGTTCGGAGTGAACTGAGGCACGTGAATGTTAAAATTTTCAACCAAAATAAAACAAAACGACAACGCCGTCTAAATTTCGAAGAGAACTGCGTTGTGGACGCCGTCGTGTTCTCAACTTATTTTGATTTAACATTTTTAGGATGGGCCGCTGAGCAATAGGTTGAAGTTAAAAATGACTTATTATAATTTCATAAATTAAACACAATTTCCTTTTTATCTTAGGTAATTTAGCAATCAAAACTTTTCACATGAGATTTAACATCAAATGTACAAAATTTTTTGACAATTACATTTTCCTGTGAAGTTATAGCTACCCATAACAAGAAGGTATTTTCCTATAGTTGTTTGTTTTCGCATGTCTGTAAATATGGGAAAAACGGAAACGTTTTTGTTCCAATGTTGACACTAGTATGCGCGATAAATACTTCATAAGAATCTTCTGTTCTGTTCTGTTCAGGTGCCATGCATGATGCATGCTTGGGCTACCATGTCTCTCCAACGTTGACGGTTACGAGCACAGGCAAAGATTTCTGCAGTGTTGGCGATTCCGGTAACTTTCTTAACTCTGTCCAAATACGTTATGCGTTGACGGCCTCGTGCTCTTTTCCCTTCGATTTTTCCTTGCAGCGCAACACATTCCAGGCCTTCCTTCCGAACTACGTGGCCAAGAAAACGAAGTTGTCTCTCGATTATTACGGAGAGTAGTTCTCTCTTCACACCGGCTCTTCTCATAACCTCTTCATTTGAGACGTGATCAATAAATGACACTTTCAACATCCTTCTCAAAAACCACCTTTCTGCTGCTTCTAAGTTTTTCTCCAGGTCAGCAGTTAGAGTCCAGGCCTCACAGCCGTAAGTCAAGATTGACCAAATGTAGCATTTGAGTAATCGTATTTTGAGTGGCATTGATAAGTTTCGGTTGACAAAGATGGATCGCAAGTCTTGAAATTTCAATTTTGCAACAGCAATTCTCTTCTTCACTTCCTTTTTGCATCTCACATCGGTCGTCAGCAGACTTCCAAGGTAGTTGAAGCTTTCCTTCTCCTCAATATGGTCGTTGCCAATTCTCAAGTAACAGTGGGGCTTTTCTGCAAGTTTGCTGACTACCATCGATTTGGTTTTACCACAGTTGATAGTCAGGCCCATTTCAGCGCTCACTTCCACAACCTGGTCTAATAGTGCTTGCAGTTGTTCTTCAGTGGTTGCAATCAAAACGAATCTTAAAGCAAAAAAAATTTAAAAAATATTTGCCTCAGAAATTTATTTTCATCTAAAACAAATTAAACAATTATTGTATTATTTAATGAAACAGAGACTTTTTCGTGGTGACAAACTTAAAGATGGATTTCAAAATAGCAAATACCATGGTGAATGGTGATGATAACAATGTAATAGTTCTTAAAAGAACTGTTTTAACAAACACTAACCCAACAATTCAAAGGAACCGTTATTTACAGCTAGAAAGAGACACTATGCATTTCGTCAGACTACTCGTCAGGTGTCAACGTCTGCTAAATGAGAACCTCCAAATCACGTTTATAATGTTACTGAAGGTCAATGTTACAGAAGGTCATTTACAATGTTACAGAAGGTCATTTATAATGTTACAGAAGGTCAATGTCATCCCTATTTTTAGAGATGACACTTAAAACAGAGACAGATTAAACACGTAATCCTTTTGTCGGCAAAGGACAGGATTAGTCAATTTAATTAATACCGACTCCATGACGCGTAGCTGGAATAACGAGCGACATTTTTTAATAACTTTAAAGTTTTCATCAGAATAAGCATTGGCACAGTGAGTGCTGCTTAACATCTTTGGAAAACATCTTTTAAGCAACACTTGCTGTGTCCTTTGCCGACAAAAGGATTACGTGTTTAATCTGTCTCTGTTTTAAGTGTCATCTCTAAAAATAGAGATGATATTGACCTTCTGTAACATTATAAATATAGCATGTTTTGGAGGTTATCATTTTGCAGACGTTGACACCTGACGAGTAATCTGCCGAAATGCATAGTGTCTCTTTCTAGCTGTAAATAACTGTTCCTTTGAATTGTTGGGTTAGTCTCTTGTTAAAACAGTTCTTTTAAGAACTATTACATTGTTATTATCACCATTCACCATGGTATTTGCTATTTTGAAATCCATCTTTAATATTGTATTATTGCTAGTACGCTTCTGTAGACGTAAAAAATTAATAAAAAAAAACTCACGAGAAAGATGGTGCCCGGAATTGGTGACCTGCTCAGTGTTTCATGTTTATAGCTATAACAAAGTTTTTGAGATGTTTTTATTAGTCCTCACCATTTTTATAATTGTTTGAGTTCTATATTTGTTTTTAAAAATAATAAATCATAAGTATAATGCAAAAGTGTGATGAGTACCATGTCATAAAACATATGTGCAACCGTTTACTTTTGCATTGACTATAAAAAAAGGAAAACTAAGAGGGCATCTTATCTGATCTTAAATTGACTATTCAAGCTTTGATAAAATCAATTAAGTTGAATTATGCTTACTATTGAAATCAAGAGTTTAATTTGATAAAAGTGTCATGTAACCTTACTATTATACATGCCCTTTAGTAATTTGTGCGAGAGATGAATTGTTTTTTCTTTGTTTTTTTAGCAGGGGCTATGCGAATTCCTTGTGATGCCGATGGTCAATATGAGGGGCAACATTATTTGACAAATGGTTACATCAAGAACTTCAATCTACCAATAAAAAATTTTCCAAACTACGATGAAAATACCGTTTCTTGTATCTATGGGTTTCATGAAAAAATTTATTAAAAGTAGACACTGCAAAAAGTTTGTAATAAAGTTCTATATGTTTTGCGAAGTAAGAGGATATACGTGAAGAGGCTAGGAACAGAAAAATTTCTCTTAATATACGCCTCATCTAATTAGCCAATTTCTAATTCGTTTTTTAGCGTTGGTATCTTCGCAAAATACACTCAAGCCATTAACATTTTTTGTAAAATTTGTAACCTGCTTGAACCACTTGATACGCAATTAACAGTTATGACGATAACCTTAACTTCTAAATACTGTTAATAGAGCTGTTTATTTAACTTCATTATCATTGAATTTGAAAGATTGTACTACGACTTTTTTAGCTTGGTGTGAGAAACATTTCATCAAAATTTGGCCAAATTGGAAAGATGGTATAAAGGAAGAGTTAAAAGGAGATATAACTGATATTTGTAAGTTTAATGAGACTTTTTTCTCCCAGTTTTTATAAGCCAGCCATCAAAATTAAGAGACTATTTACATGGCAAGTTGATAACTGTTTGATTTGATTGTGTTGGACCATGATCAGGATTAAAACTAGACTTGTTTGTTTTCCTTTTGGAGATAAATATTACCAAGAAACAACAGATGTCGTCACTGGCCAGCTTTGCACTTGGTTATCGAATTCCAAGAGCGTCGTTGATCAAGTCTATGCTTGGGATCGATGGATTAAAATTTGGAGTCGGTTCACGGTGGAAAGTTTTCTTGAAAGTAACATCAATACGATTAAAGCTAAAGTGTCTGTTGAAGACCAGAAAGACTTAGATTTAGTGAAACTTGAAAACCTTTTGCCATGGTCTAACGATGCCGTTCGTGGTTTTTCTGTATTTTGCTATGTGCCCGAAATTGAACAGTTCCTGGACCACTTTCTTTCTTTTAAACTGGGAAAGTGGTCATCTGGTAAGATGCATTGCTTGAAAGGTGGTATGCATAATTTGCCCAAAGCGTTTTTAAAAAATGAAATATTAAGTAAAGATGACATAGAATACAAGAAGCAAGTATATGAAATAAATTACGGGTATCAAGAAAAATATCCACTGAAAGATGTCGTAGAGGTGTCATGTTATTCTGTCAATGATGCACCATGTGTGTATAAGGCAAAGGTGAGTTTAGCAAATTTAAATTATTTTGTTATTTGCAAGTTCACTTGACACCAAATTTGAAAATCATAATGTTTTTCCCTAATATTTGTTTCTTTTTTAAGGAATGCTTTTCTCCTGAAACCTTCTATGTACTTTTCGATTATTATTTTTGGCTTGCTAATGTGTTGCAAAAATTGCTAACAACCACTAAATTGTACACAGTGCATTTTTTGATGTTTATTCCACTTTAGAAGGATTTTTCTGTGTAAACACCATTTTCACAAACAAGCCTAATGTAATGACGTGATTTTTAAGCATATTTGTGCGTGTCTTCTAGCGACATCACTGAATCGAATATATCAATCCTACATTGTTCTTGAACCAATGGCTAGCAATTGTAAAATGTTTCAGGAAAACTTTGAACTATGAATAGAAAATACTATCCTCTTACATAAACTAGAGTGTGTGCTCTTCTTGTTCAAGAAATGAATAATCGCAATTGTACATGTGTGTTGTTGTTGTGTAGGCAGTAATTATTACCACGCCAATAAACATTTTGCGTCAATAAGATTCAAATCAAAGCTTGATGACATCAAATCCCAGTTGGCGATAAAAAAAAGCGTCCAGGCAATGGGAAATGTTTTTAATCAGCATTCAACAAAAATCTTTCTTCAAACCAAAGCAAGATTCTGGGAAAATGAAGGAATTAAAGGTGGATTTTCAAAGACAAACCTTCCCATAGGCCAGATTCATTACGTCACCCCGGAGGACTGCTAAACGAAAGAGGGGCTTTTAATGATTTACACGTGGACGAAGGAGGCTCTGCTTTTTGGGTCGATGAAAGAAAAAGTGGTAAAACGGAAAGTAGTTGAACAACTCGAAGAAATTCATCCAACCTTCAAAGAAGATATGGTGACAACCTTTATTGTTCATGCTTGGAATAATCTGCCATCTTATCAAGGAGCGTATGGAGAAGTGAAAACATCTCATTACGAAAGTACAAGGTGCGAAAATTTCGGGGCTATTTTCCTGTTTCTTATAATTTCTTCAAGGGCCATTCTTTTTCCAACGCTTTAGGAAAACGAAAAACATTTACTTTTAGTTTTCGTTTTTTCCTCCTTAAAAATGCAAATAAAAATCGGGTTTTTTTTGGTTTTATCCACCTCTGCAAAACCAATATTAAATTCAAGTGTAAGCAAAAGATTAAACATCTCATTAACGCTTAGCTGCATATTCCCTGTATAAAAGCAAGCTTTTGCAAAAATATCAGGAATGCAGCTTTGATGATTCACCGTGCAAGGTCAACGCACGATGTAGTTTTGAAACGTTGTTGCTTCGTTGAGCTCGTTTGAAACTTCGTTTGGAACATTAGAATTAAGAATGTTTCCTTTGTGGTAAACAAAAGCAAGCGAACACGAGTTTTATAATCATCATGTAGCTAGCTAGGAATACTACACTTTTTGATGCAGCGAAGTCCTAACAGATTCTACTTGTCGATGACATAGTATCAACGAATCGATATTTGATGGTGTAAGGAGAATATATGAATCTATCAAGCGAAGAAAGTTCATTATTTTGCACTTTGTGTTGTATTTATATTTTACAGTTTGTTTACCCGTGTTTTACCTCGCAGATACAAGGAAGTTTTGCAAGTCATATTGTTTTGAATGTACGCTTTTGGTTAAATTAATGCTCTGATTTTCAGAGTAAACACTGCAGTCGTATTATAACTAGGACTACAATGTCACACTCTCCAGAACACAAACATTCAATTTTGAAATTGGTTTTTTAGAGATTGGCTCAACAAAACAAGAAAAACGAAAAGAAAATTATAACTTTATTTTCGTTTTCTTAACGTAAAAAAAAAAACAAATGGCCCTTTGTAGCGCAATTTGACAACATTTGTTGTTTGTTTTAACAATTTGCTCTTATATTTGTAAAAGTGTTTGAGAAATATGGGAAATTTCATCTTTATATATGGTAGACTTCTAATCAAACTACTTTTTAACATACATAATAATTTTTTACCCAATTAGGCATTTATGGGAGCCGATGGGTAACGTTCATTTCGCTGGTGAAAGAATTTCTTTTACCCGTATGTGGATACAAGGTGCTTTAGAAAGTGGTTTAAAAGCTGCATTTCAGGTTTATGAACGACATATGGAAGGAACCTGGAACCATACGTTGTGAGATTTTTCTGTAATTGAGGTAAAAGTTTGTGTCCACTATTTATGAAAACCTTTATAGTCTACCTTTTAGTTTCATGTACTTGGCCGCTGACGTACTGATTTATAACATATTCAACACACTTTTCTTTTTCTGTGTTCGCATTTCAAGTAATTTTTCTTTTCAAAATTAAATCATATTTTAAAAGTCTTAATAATTTTTGTTCTTTTATTTGAAAATGTTTCAGTTTTTTCAACGATTAATTTTCTTAGTTAAAGTTGATAATTTGGAATCATGGAAGAAACCTGTTAACAATATATGGAGGATAAATTTATATAGATACACATCATTGAAAGATGATGAAATTGTAATAAAGTCAGTTAAATATCCAAGTAAATGAAGTAAATTAAAATAATAAATATGTTTTACTTTTTCAAATATTTCGACAAGCTTTTTCTACTACGTTCAATTTCATCAGCTTTCTTCAACTTGGCGTTTTTCTTTTTCCTCTGTCTTGCTTTATTTTGTTTCACTGTTGTAAGTCTCATTTTCAAGTATCTGTTCTACCTCAATCCACGAATTATAATATCTGTAATAGATATTGGAGCATTGTTTATGGACAAATATGCAGATACAAAGTTATAAAGAAAATAAAAACATATCTAACATTGTCACGAATATTACGAGGGGCGTGACAATGTGTTGATATATTTCATTGTCAAAACAAGCTTAAGAAGACAAAGAGCATGCCAAAAATGCATTAATGAAAATTTGCTTAGCACATATAAAAGCACCAATTTTAGAGCTCGCTCGGTGACAAGTTAGTTAAGAACGACCAACTCTATGTATCGATTATGGAATAATTATCTCGCTAAGTTACAAATTTTCAGATAAATGATTTGCGCATGCGCAATCTGTTTGAGCACGAGCAGTCGAATTTCTTAGCTGCCCAACTTTACGGTCATGGCAACGGCCAATTGCATCTACTAGAACTGATTTTTATGTAAATAGCATGCTTAGTAACAATTTAATAAAGACATCATCTGGGCATGCGCTCGAGCATGCGCAGTCCACTCGAATAATTGTTCATAGTCATGGCAACGACTAACTACACGTACTTGCACTACATTTGTTGCAATTAGCTCATTTAATCGCATATTATCAAAGAAATCATCTGGGTAGGCGCAGTAGTGACCTTTAATAATACCACAACTTTTGTAAGCCTTTGAATTTAGGTATATATATATATAAATCTAAAACTTCCTAAAGGAGATGTCAACTAGCAGTGGAAGCTGGGTGCGATATAGTATGCAGTGGCTTAGAGGCCCAGACTTTGATCGCGACCTCACTCTCCCTGCGTACCCCAAGTAAAGCCTATCGCAGGTGATCTCGGGATCTGATGGGCGGAAGCTTGCTGCGTATTGGCATACCCAAGTAGGATAGCATGGAGGGACCGAGATCTCCAACCGAAACGTTAACATGCGGCGTTCTAGGGCCTTACGCTTAAGAAGGTATTGGGAAGCATGGACCGAAAACGGGGTTTTTGCTTTTGAATTATATCTTTTTGTTAATCTCATAAGAGAAACTAGAACATCCAAGGATACTGCAAAGGTTAAAAAAACCGCTGCCTCTTTGACTATACGTTTTTTAGATATCTTTTACAATGTAACTTTCTCATAACTCTCTTGTGACAAACGAGAACCTTCTTATAACTTTCTCATCATGAGCAAAAGCATCCATGGGCTTTATGAAAAAAGGGACTATCTACTTTTTTATTATAGTTTTTACACAGATAACATTGAACAAGCAAAGCAATTTGTATCGTCTAAATTTATTTTTGCTTTCAACCCTTAATGTTATAAAATTTTGATTCATTTTAGATAGTAAATTTCTTTTTACCTTACAATATTTGCATAGTTCAATCTAGAAAGGAACTTCTCTTCTCGAGCAATTTAGCAATTTAACGGAACTCTTTTCGGATACAAAGGAATTCTTTTGATCGCATACAGACAGCCGTCCAATTTATTACGTATCAAAGCGTATATAAAACACTTCAAAAACTAAATCACAAACAAATTTTCTTTCACATGACCAAATTACCGTCTATTGAAACGATGTATGTAATAAAAAGATACCTTTACAACTGAAGCAGACCCTCCTTTTTCCAAGCATTCGCAACAACTCAAATTCATTCCGAACTCTTGAATTTCTCGCAGCGCAGCCGTAAGGAATAAGCATCAAATCAGGAGACTCATCTCCATCATCACAGCCATTTTGAATTCTCCCTTGATCTTTTTCAGCGTCAAGCTTATCTGAAGTGATGTGATTGATTAAACAGTTCCACATGAGACTTGAAGAGATAAAAGGATATCAAAGTAGCTGCTGTGCTGAGCATTGGTTACCGTTCTCTGGATATAGACATCAATACAAAGTATATGACATTCAAAGACAGTAGCTATAACTTCTTCGTCAATTTTAATGCTTGTGGTTCTTCATGATGTTCGTTTTTTAAAGTGAAAGTTTGGAGTGCAAGTTTTCAAGCATAGCTATTATTATATTGACAAATGCATATTCCAAGAAGGATAATTTTCTTTATGACACTGCCTTTCAATGAAAGAGAACTTAGAAGGCCAAAAAGAGCCTTTCAATTCATTAAAACATAAAACTCTTTTTTTTGCCATTAGTCGACTTTTTAAATAAAACACCTAAAAAATATAACAATAGAAAACAAAAAGTGTCGAAATACGTTTACTTGAATCATTCCTTATTCGCAAAAATTAGAATAATAACAAATAGTAACTCTTTATAGATATATATTCAAATTGTTCACACTTTTTTCATGTTTAGTTACACATACATACAGTTAGTGCATACGATATTGGAAAGTTTCAACCTGTAAATGAACGTGAACTAATCCTCCTACAAATAAAATTTTATTGCCTGCTTGAGCCACGGCGGGAATTTTCTAATTTCCTTTTGCTGAAAATTTCCGAGATGTTGTAGTAATAGGAGAAGTTACATGAAGTATTAGATGCAAAAAAAATGGCAGTGTTGTTACATTGACATTATGATACGAAATTTTGGTCGGTTTGGTGGCGATATTTTCAACAGCTGTAGGTTTGTGAAATTAATATTATTGAAAGTTGCATGATTTGGGAAAAATATTCAAAGTTTTCATCAATTATAGTTGATTAAGGCCGTTAGTATAAATAATATGTTTCTACGAAATCAAGCATGTTTTGCACATTATACAGCTTAAATTAAATAGAGCCAATCACACTTCATACTAGTAAAGGCAGCTTGAATCTTAATTGGAGAATCGACATTAATTGACACTGACGAACAAGTTAAAAATATGTGGTGAGGAAATGAAATCTTGACTTGCAACCAAACTATGGGTAATTAATTATTAACCAATGCATGCTCATTTTGCCTGAATCTCAGAATAACAGTGATATATTTGAATATCTGAATCTGAATTTCAGAATAACAGTGAATAATTTTTGTATCAGATCACCAATATAACTAAATTTCAAGTCAAGAAATGCAATATTTGCTGGAACTTTTATTTTGTCATTTGGAAGCATATAAACTTTGTCACAGCTGTCACTATATAGTAAACACAGTCAGATCTTGTGATGCTCAGAATACATAACTGAACACACATCTCATTTTCAAATACTTTGAGCATATCCTGTTGGGAATTTTGTTGTATTAAATATTCTTCACAAATTTCCAACCAACAGCTTTTCTAAACAAGTCTTATAAGTTTAAAATGAGCTTATTTGATATGTTTTGACCTACCCGACATCAGCTGCTGATTATATATAGCTGCAGTATGCCAGAATCGACCTGCAAAATGACGAGATTGGAAATTCATTATTTACTGCTGTAAATGATTTTCAAGTGAAAGAAAGGTTATAAACAGTTCTGAAGAACTAAATTTATCAGAGGGAGGGTGCTCTTTTGACGAGACTGAAGCCATGAAATGATAAGAAATACGCGACAGCGTTGTTTGACATCATCCTATATCTTCACAATGTTTCATCGAAATGACTCATAGATGAAAGATCATAGCTCACAAGTCTTACAAGTAACGACTGCTATTTTAATATACGTTTGAAATAGACTTACACACACTCATACCTTGCTATGCATGACGGAGATCTGAAAGTTAAGAAAATGAGTCTACTACAATAGCTTATAATTTATAAATTATTGTAATTTTTAACACAGTAACGAAAACATTATTTATAACATTATGTCTAGTTGTATACTAAATTCTATTACCCTACTGCTACAGGAATACTATTATTCTAAAACAGTAGTGACAGGCTTTCAAATTAAACTAGCAAAAATATTTTTATTATGAATATAATAGCTCTACATAAGACTTCTAAAAAAGCCATCATGATAGTAAATCAGAAATAATTAATGAAGGTTTTTTTAATAATGGCGTTAACTTAAGACACATTGGAGCCAATCCTGCGATAATTGAATGAGGACCATATTCATATATTATGTGATGCCTGGCTTATTTCTTTTGAAAGGTATATTGTTTTGAAAAGAAATTAGGCCAGGCATAGCAGAATATATGAATATGTTGCCCCATCCCTCAATTAACACAGGATTGACGCCAATGTTAAAACATCTTCAGATGAAATGATAGGAATTTTTGCATGAGGCTGTAAATATAAGCATATATTTACAAGGTGTTAAATTACATATGAGGAGAGTAGAAAGTTTAGGTGACGGAATGAAATAAAAAGGGGAGTATATTAAAAAGGTGAAGGGGGATTAAGTTACCTTGGGTGTTAAGAGAGGGCTTAAGCTTAGATATAAGAAGGCTTTCATGAATCATAAGGTCATAATTGTCGGAGGAAAAAGAGAGAATTGAGAAGTCATTAAAATCGGCAGAGTGAGATATGTTTCTTATATTGGAAAGAATTACGGACGGTGGTGGACAAGAGGAAGTTTTCCCTGTTAAGGGAGAGATTCCCAAGATTTCCGATGTTTTAATGTGCAAATGACGTGTGGTTTGACCCACATACGATGAGGAACAGCATTGACACTTAAATGAGAATACAACACCAGATGTCAGTAAATATTTGTTGGTTTTCTGCGCCCATGCAACTCAATGCAGCTATCAGAAGTTCTTCGCGTAAGTTTTTAATCTAAGTTATTCCATTTGAAAAATAAACAGCAAAAATGAATGCTGTCATGGACATGTGAAATATTTAGACAAGAAGAGTTATCGCTCTATGAAGAACGTGATTTTAATAATTTTAATTGTACTTCTTGAAAATACATTGAGTTTTCGTCAATCATGTTCTTATTAAATCATGCATTTTCGAAAGCAGAAGGGGCTTAACTCCCAGATCTTGTATAATGGGGCTTTGTTCTCCCCCCCTCACTCCACTAATTGCCCTACCTTTATCCCACTTCTACAGTACAGCATTTGTTATAAACTTTGCAGCTTTCATAAAAGACTAACGTGCTTAATTAAACATTTCAGAGCAGCAAATGTTGAGCAACACAATGTGCATTGCATCTTATTCTTCGATGAATTTTTAAGTCAAAACACCTTCAAGTCGAAATCAAACCAAACACAACTTTTATATATGCAAAAATTATAATGAATAAAAATTTTCCAAATTTAATAACTTCAAGTTAAAATACACACAACATAAGAGGGCACAAAGTCGTAATTTTTTTCTTTGAAGGCCGCAGTCATTTTGTTGATGCAAGGCAGTGATTTTCCAACAAGTTCATTGACGACAATTTGTCTTAGCCTTGCAGCGCTCAAATTTTTTTAAATAAACGAAACCAACATGTTTTATGTGTAGTTCTTTTTTGAAGTTTATTCTTCTTTGTTTATAAATGGTACTTTTTTGCACTAATTACTTAAGGAAATTTAGTCGCGGAAACACCTTACCATTAATTGCTATTTGAACAATTAAATAGTCTTTCTGTGAAAATTCTAGAGCAAACGGACCGTTATGGGGGAAGAATTTTTACGTATGGTAAAGAGAGTGGTCATGCGTCTGGTCTGTATGCAGAAGGTATGGATAAACTTGTTCCGTAGTGGGTGTTTGCTTGAATTTATAATTATTTCATGTCGTCCATATTTTTATAAACATTCCCACAGTTCAATAGAACTTTAATTTGGCAAGAATGTTAATCCACCCAGTTCATAACTGTTTATAATTCCGTTTTGTCATTATATGTTTAGCTATATCATTTTTAACTATCAAAACAACTATCCCAAATGTAGTCGAAAATACAAAACATGTACACAGCAATTTGGTCTTTTATGTGAAATTTGTGACAACGAAGTTCAAAGGCTTTGTTTTGAATTTTCGGTTCGTCTATACATTTTGAATACGAAAGGACTTGTGGTAAAGGAGTTTTTTTATGACCCAAATATCTTTGTGTGTCTATTGAGCTACATGGGATTTGTAGAAGTGCGTTTATTTTTGGTCACTGTTCTGCTGTGCAATGAAGTAATTTTCTATGATTCTTCTTCCAGATGTATTTGTGTCTCGTTGCAAAATAGAGTGGTATTGCTTCTTTTCTAAGATTGTATGCATTTCTGGAAAGTCAGCCGATTTTCCTTCCCCAAAAATGCCCCAAAAACCACAATATCGTTACAGAATCTCCCATATGCTAAACTACGTATAGGCACGACAAATAACTCATATGAACGAGACAAATGAAATTTTGATTGATCAGACCATAGTTTTTCCATTGCTGAACTGCCCCCTTTTTATGCTTTCGTGACAACAACCTTTTTTTTTCATTTCAAGGTCAGGACTTGTGTCATCAACACGCCAAAAAATAACTGTTACTTTCATTGATATTTTTCTCTTATCATTTGTTTCAAACACAAATTAGATATTGCAAAACATTGTCTTTTGTTTAATGTCGAGAGTGATAAGACTCTAGTGACATGGTCAGTGTCATCTAGTAATGATGAAGTATACAAGAGCATGCATGAGCAAGTTACGCAACCTACACATACGCCAAATTATGTTAACCATTAAAAGCTTTAAAATTTAAAAACTTTGATATTCTAGTTAATGAATGTCCTCAGAATATTAAGAAAAATTTTAGCATCGAATCTTACAGTTTTGAAAAAAATGAACTGTTCTATTTTTTAGTGGGGGCTATGCGATTTCCCGGTGATGCTAATGATCATTCAGACAGACCGCATTTTTTGGCGGACGGTTACATCAAAAGTTTTAATCTGTCCATAAAACCTTTTCCTAACTTTGACAAAAATGTCATTACCTGCATCTATGGGTTTCACGAGAAATCTGAAGGTGAAGTATATAAAACAAATGAATTATTGCAACAACTAAATACATTGCATGCATGGCGCAAAAAGTTCTTTAAATATAAAGTTTTTAATATAGCAGGTCAATTTCAAGAAATTGTGTAGGTAGTGTCGACAGGTATTGCAAAGATAGGAGAGCTAGGTGACCAAAAAAATCATTGTCGATAATAAATTAACCACTTGACGTTCGGCGTGTTTCCACATTGCAGTTTGGGCTGAGAAGCATTTTAACAACATTTGGCCGAACTGGAAAGATGGCATGAATAATGCCTTAAAAGACGATATTTTGGATATTGGTAAGTGTAACGAGACTTTAAATTCTTCAATTTTATTAAAAATATATTTTTCCTGAAAATCGCGACATTGTTTTATTTTATTCTTGCAAGAATTTTTCTGGAAATGAGAAATCTTGGAAGACATTTTCTGTAAATTGAGAGCAATGACAATTAATCATGATTAATTGAAATTATTATACATGCCAAGCGTCACTTCCAGCAAAATGGCGCGCTTTGTTTCGCTCAGAAACATTTTTGCCGGTCCATTATTTTACGTAATGCGCTACGTTCCAAAATGCGTACTTTTACAATCAAATGGAAACGAACTTTGTAAAGCAAACAGCAAAATGAAAAAAAAAACAAAGCAAAAAACCATTTGCGAATGTGAGTCGAAGCAAAACAGCAAAGACGAGAAAGAAAGCAACTTCGTTTCAGGTCAAATGATGCCATATAATAAACTTTTTAGTAACCTTGCTTTCTCGGTCTTTGCTTAGAAATATCAGACCTCTGTCTTTTTGTACAAACCTCGCCCTGCGGACTCGGTCTGTGCATAAAGACCTCGGTCGGATGATTCTACGTAAAGACCTCGCACTCGGCTATTAGCTAAGGGCTTAGTAAACTTCCTCCATTTTTTTGCAGAAAAATATTTTGATGAAACAATCGGTGCTGTTACAGACCAGCTTTACACTTGGTTGTCGAAATCAGAAATTGTTCATGATCAAGTCAATGCATGGGGACGTTGGATTGAAATCTGGAGTCAGTTTACGTTGGAAAGCTTTCTTGAAAGTAATATCGATGTAATCAAAGCTAAAGCCTGTTGAAGATAAAGCAGACTTGGATTTAGTTAAGCTTGGAAATCTTTTGCCATGGTCGAATGATGCTGTTCGTGGTTATTCTGTATTTTGCTATACGGAGCAGCTTGATCAGTCACTGGGATCCTATCTTAATTTTGAACTGGGAAAATGGTGTTCTAGTGAAATGCATTGCTTGAAAGGAGGGATGCATAGTTTGCCGAGAGCGTTTTTCAACGATGAAGGATTGAGTAAGGATGACATAGAATGCAAGAAACAGGTTTTCGAAATAAATTACTGGTATCAAGATGAGTATCCTCTGAAAGATCTCGTTGAGGTGTCGTATTATTCAAGTAGCGGTGCGCCAAGTGTGTATAATGCGAAGGTACGAGAGATTAGTAAATTGAACATCGAGTATAAATAGTTTAAGGATAGTTGATACTTCTATTTTGTTGGTCTTTTCACTTTTTCAAAATGTATGGCTGGTTTCTGTGCAATATTTCTTTTCAAATAGCTACAATTTTTCCTACTTTGTATATAATAGTTATAAGGCCTCAATTGTGACAAAATTTGCTTTTCGATATTCTTACTACTGGTCTGAGGGCAGTCTGCCTTTGCTTTTGTTCGCATCCTATGGAATTACATTATCCGTCTAGTTCTACAGGGTTTGTACACAGCTTTTGCTAATTGTTTGTCGTCTTAGGAAAAATCATTAGTACTTCAGTTTACAGCTTTTAAATTAACCCTATAGCTCTTTGAACCCCGAAGCGTATCTCAACATCGTTCAGTGCTTTTGAGCAGCATTCTTTACTATTTTAGAACATGCGCACTGTGAAGTGCATATGCTGAATAATGGCTCGGGAGGAAAACTTTTGAGCTGGTCACTGAACTGCATGTTATCCCAGGATTTTAAATCTCGACAAGTTGAGCGCGTTGGCACATATTGCTTAAAATCACGCAACAAACAAAAAAATAGTTGAATGTTGCGTTTAGCTTAATTCACGGTAAATGGATTAGCTTTTACAATATAATTTCAACGCGAACCCGGTCTTCTCAGGGATTTAGTGGGGTCTGTAGGTCGTCTTCATTGGGACATCTTTAATTGCCTGTTTTCTGAAATCTTACTATCTCCCAAGTCTCCTGAAACTTTACCAAAAGTAGTTGTTTGCTTTGATGTTCCACTAAGAACTGAATTTTCATACCTGAAGAATATATTTGACGTAACGTGACACTATACAGACCTAAAATTTAGCACCTGGCAAGATAAAATCGTAACCATTGGTTGCCACCTAATGAGAAGTCTCCCCAAACGTATTGTGTCATTTACATTATAGCTATCTTATTGATTGTAGTTTTCATTAATTTTTAGGACTGGTTATACTTGTCAATCACCAGGACAATTTTCAAAGGACTGTTTAACTCAATAATTTTCACTTTCATTGATATTGATAGTCTGTAAAAATTACATATACCGTTTTATATGCACCTAAGAGTTTTATATGCACTTTCCTGATTTTTAAGAATAAAAGCTAAGCAAAACCTTTGAAAACTGTTTGATTTTTGTTTAGGCAATAATTGTTGCCATCCCAATAAATACTTTGCGTCAAATAAGTTTCAAACCAAAGCTTCATAATGATGAATCCCAGTTGGCGATGAGAAAATGTGTTGAAGCTATGGAAGATATTTCTATTGTGCAATCAACAAAAGTTTATATTCAGACCAAACAGATATTCTGGGAAAATGAAGGAATCAAAGGTGGTTTTTCTAAGACAAACCTTCCCATAGGTCAGATTCATTATCTCACTCCGGAAGATCCCAACACAAAAGAAGGACTTGTTTTGATCTACACATGGAAAAATGAAGCTCTGCTTTTTGGATCTATGAAAGAAGAGCAAGTGAAACAAAAGGTGATGAAACAACTCGCAGAAATCCATCCGGCATTCAAAGAAGACATGGTGACAACATGTATTGTTCATGCTTGGTATAACCAGCCATCTTATCAAGGAGCGTATGGAACAATGAAAGCTGCTCAACACAAAAATATAAGGTGTGCATGATATGGGGTAACGCATAATTCTTTAATTGAAGTGATAGGTTAAGAAACGAGATTATTTTTAATAAGATAATACTGTAAACATGCTCGTCGCATTTTTTTCAATGTTTTTCACAAAAATCTCTGTAAAATTGTTGTTTTTTATATACTTAGAAATAACGTCAAATACAAGTTATAACATTTTATGGATAATTTTCGTTTATCTATGTTATCTTCTTCAATTTTTACTCAAACCTTTATTTTCCTAAAATAACAATTTACAATTTAAAAAGAAACATTGGTATATATTATATTTGTATTCAAAATTAGGTATTTATGGGAGCCTATAGGAAACGTTCATTTTGCTTGCGAAGGAATTTCTTTTACCCCGAAGTGGATACAAGGTGCTTTGGAAAGTGGTTTAAAAGCTGCATTTCAAGTTTATGAACAACTTATGGAAAGAACTTTTACCAAAGTTTGTGAACTTTTTTCTGCTTCTGTAACCTCACCCTTTATGTCAATTTATTTTTATAACATGAAGATATATTTGACGTAGTCTTAATACGCCACTGCTTCCGTAACTTCACCCTTTATGTAAATTCTTTTTTGTAACATGAAGATATATTTGACGTAGTCTTAATACGCCACTGCTTCCGTAACCTCACCCTTTATGTAAATTCATTTTTGTAACATGAAGATATATTTGACGTAGTCTTAATCCGCCACTGCTTCCGTAACCTCACCCTTTATATAAATTTATTTTTATAACATGAAGATATATTTGACGTAGTCTTAATCCGCCACTGCTTCCGTAACCTCACTCTTTATGTAAATTCATTTTTGTGACATGAAGATATATTTCACGTAGTCTTAATCCGCCACTGCTTCTGCAACCTCACCCTTTATGTAAATTCATTTTTGTAACATGAAGATATATTTGACGTAGTCTTAATCCGCCACTGCTTCCGTAACCTCACCCTTTATATAAATTTATTTTTATAACATGAAGATATATTTGACGTAGTCTTAATCCGCCACTGCTTCCGTAACCTCACCCTTTATGTAAATTTATTTTTATAACATGAAGATATATTTGACGTAGTCTTAATCCGCCACTGCTTCCGTAACCTCACCCTATGTGTAAATTCATTTTTATAACATGAAGATATATTTGACGTAGTCTTAATCCACCACTGCTTCCGTAACCTCACCCTTTATGTAAATTCATTTTTGTAACATGAAGATATATTTGACGTAGTCTTAATCCGCAACTGCTCCCGTAACCTCGCCCTTTATGTAAATTTATTTTTATAACATGAAGATATATTTGACGTAGTCTTAATCCGCCACTGCTTCCGTAACCTCACCCTATGTGTAAATTCATTTTTATAACATGAAGATATATTTGACGTAGTCTTAATCCGCCACTGCTTCCGTAACCTCACCCTTTATGTAAATTCATTTTTATAACATGAAGATATATTTGACGTAGTCTTAATCCGCCACTGCTTCCGTAACCTCACCCTTTATGTCAATTCATTTTTTTAACATGAAGATATATTTGACGTAGTCTTAATCCGCCACTGCTCCCGTAACCTCGCCCTTTATGTAAATTCATTTTTATAACATGAAGATTTATTTGACGTAGTCTTAATCCGCCACTGCTTCCGTAACCTCACCCTTTATATAAATTCATTTTTTTAACATGAAGATATATTTGACGTAGTCTTAATTCGCCACTGCTCCCGTAACCTCGCCCTTTATGTAAATTTATTTTTTGAACATGAAGATATATTTGACGTATCTTAATCCGCCACTGCTCCGTAACCTCGCCCTTTATGTAAATTAATTTTTATAACATGAAGATATATTTGACGTAGTCTTAATCCGCCACTGCTTCCGTAACCTCACCCTTTATGTAAATTCATTTTTATAACATGAAGATTTATTTGACGTAGACTTAATCCGCCACTGCTTCCGTAACCTCACCCTTTATGTAAAATCATTTTTTTAACATGAAGATATATTTGACGGGAAGTGATTCTTACACAGTAGTTTATAAGAGGACATACCGTTAATTAAGTCTGTCTTACGTCTTAACAAAGAAATAGTTTTATTTAACGTTATAATCAAATATATTTCAATGAACTAAGTGCACATTAGCACATAAGAAAAATCTTTTGCTTTAAATAGAAACGTTTCCGTTTTGTTTAATAAATCTTAAGTAGTTAAACTTTCCTAAAAATCTAGCAATAAAATCAACAAAGAGCTCCTTTTAGAGTTTTTGAGCAGCATTAGTTTAAAATTTTTAATAAATCTTCAACCTAAATTAAAGTTAGTTTAAAAGTTTCCGTTTTCCATAGTTAACAAGATATCTTTAATACGTTAAAGACATCAATTACTACTCAATCACCAGGACATGTTTCAAATATTCTGACAATATTATAATTATTTGAGCAACATTGATGTGTTTTGACATTATATTGCTTCCTTCCACAACCTCTTTAATGAAGTTTCTTGGCACGAACCTTGTAATTTGACTAAAAACATACTAAGTGGGGTTTTTTGAAATTGACTGGGGGTGGCATTTTTTTGAATGTATAAAATTATGTGTTCCACCCTATGCAACTGGAAAACTGCTTATGTTTAAAACATATCAGGTAAATGAAGTTGTTCCAAGTAAAGACAACACCCAGACGAATAATTACTGTTCGTTTTAATGTGTTATTTTATATGTCTTTCACCATTTCCACGAAAAGATGTTAATTGCCCCGAAATATATTAAAATACGTCTTTTCTCAAGTATACAAGCGAACAAAACGTGCAGCAGATGCCATTAAGTTACTTTTTTGGGGGGAGCTAATAGCCGACCAGCATGTGTGTTCTTACGTATTTCAATGAGACAAAACTACAAAAAAAATATGTTCAGCAGTTGTTATCAGGGGTGGATTTAGGGTATGTCAAAAGAGTCATGCGACATGCGTATTTTCCTAAAGAAATAGTTAATCTATTTTGAGTACTAAGGTCACCAAAATGATGAGTAATTACGTATTTTTTTTATAAAGTCTGAGTTGCATTTCAGTTTTATCTGAAGTTATTATTTGAAACGCATTTCTTTTACAGAGGCTGCGGTTAAGCGCACATCTTGCACCATCTGATGACTATATCCATTTATTTGATTGGCCAAAGCGTATTTTAATTATTCTTGACTTCTCTCGCGACTCATTTGTTTTAAATTACCGGGGGGCTGCAGGCTACTTTGATACTATATTTTCTATTAGTCAATGATGCCTTGACTCACGTGCACAGCTTACGACCGGGGGGGGGGTCGTCGACTTAAAAGTCAGGCGTATTGTATTCTATTTGCAAATTTTGTTTTGGATTTAATAGACTATAATCTTGTAGAATATCCGGACTATTCTACAAATTTACTATCACTATGGTGAGTAATGATATGGTTGAAAGCATTAAATGTGGAATTTTGAATAAAACAGAGTTATTCTGTAAGAATTAAAATCGTCTTTGCGTGAAATGTATGTTTAGTTTGTCGTCGAGTTAGTCGAACGAAACCTTGCCGATTTGTTATTTAACTAGAAGATACTAAGTAGTTATTTTTATGATGAGGTTTATATATATGCCTTTGAATGATTGAGGTAAAGGAAGCGTTTCCATAGCTATAAGGTATTTAGGTTTCAGTCGTGATTCAATTTGAAATGAGTATGTTTGAGTTTGAATATAGATCATTGAATTATTGTACTTGCTGATCAGATGCTGGCAGTTTTTCAAACTTAATCCTTGAAAAGAATTTTTGGCCTGAGGGGATGATTACATGAGCCCGGGTATCTGGGATTAAGCGAGGCGATAAATGATTTTGGCAAATGGAAATGATTAAATACTTATCATCAGATAAATCATCTTGGGCATTTTCACATAATTCTGACTTTACAATAACGCTAAGCATTTAAAATATAAACAATTAATTTGTCCTAATTTGAGAATTAGAACAGGAATGACTTTTGCCCGTCTTAACAAACAGTTTATTTTTTTTGCTTAAAGTTTTGGCTCTTTTTAATGCCTCGAATCATGTAAATAGCCTCTGACACCTTTCAACTTTTTCTTCGCTTATATGCATTGTTATGGTAAGCTTCCTGTCTATGATTTTGCAAAGTGGATGCTACATGCTTTGCATGGGGTATAAAGCAAAGTTGTTTGCTGCTACAAGTTGCAGTCTTAAGAAAATCGGTAGAAGAAGGAGTAAGAAAACATCTGTACAGTTGTGGTTACATTTTACAAAGTTGAACAAAGCTAACGTGAAAATTTGTAGGTCATTTTTTTATTCAATTCATACATGCTTTATCTCTTGTATGCTTATGTCATCGTAAATCTAGCCACATAAGTTTTTTTGAGTACATAGCTGAAAGCAAAAATCCATGGCCAAAATATGTCTTGATTTGTTACTTTCCTATTTTTATAAATCTTCATTGAAATCCGTTCATGGTTAGCAAGTAACGACGAGACAAATATTTACAAAAGTAAATAGAACGTTTATCGCTCTCTGCTGAAGTTGATCGAATTGAGCACGCATTAAGTTAATTTTCTCCAAATTATCGAAAGTTTAAACTTCAAAATCAATAAACTCAAAATGAGGAAAGCCATGCAATTATTTAACGACGTTCCACAGTTATTTTAAATCTTCATTATAAGAATGAGTTTGGCAAATCTCATTGTTGAACGCACGCCCTGTAAGGTGGCACTATACCACTCATCTTCTTTTTACTTGTATCAGAACAAAAACTTTTTTTCCAACAGAATTAAATTTGCATTAGCAGAATTTCAAACACGAAAGTTAAATCTGCATGTATCACATAAACCAAAGTTAGTACATATAAAGATCGTGCCATTCTATGTTATTTATTGCATGTTATGAAATAAGATTCAAACTGTTTTTCTTATATGAGTTTCTAAACATCCTGTAATAATAAATTGCTTGTGTGACATTTTATTTGGCATTAAGTATACTCTTCCTTGTGGAAATGGTTTACACATTTTCATGCTTAAGTAGTTTATTCTTCGATTACTTGAGTTTGTTAGTAAAAAGCACATGTTTTAGTGCTCACTATTGATAAAATACCACATACTTATTGTTTTTATACCACGCAAATTGAAAGATTTTGTTCATTTTTTTCACATCGGGAGCGTATAACTAATGAATGTCACAGTGAACACTTGTAACCAAAGAGTAGATTTAAAGGTAGCTCAGTATGAAATGCTAATTTTTGTTTAAAAGTAAACTTTTAAGCATGGTATTCACTTGGGACATAAGCATAAGGACAAGCAAAGACAAAAGAAAATAAAAAGAATGCAATGAAGCGGCCAACACAATCATCAACATATAAGCATAAGCAGAAGTACTGGATCCTGACATTAGCGTATTTAAGGTGAAACAAAAGTGCATTGTTAAGAAAATCCCTTTTCTTTTGCTTCCTCTAACCTTTGGAGCATACGCTTTGCTTTGGTTTCTTGCTTGTGCTTATGTTGCATTGAAAACTAGGCTTGAAAGTTAAAGATTTTTAACATGAACTTAAAACAAGTACTTTTGGTGTTTTTGCACCAGAATGAGGTCGAAGGAAGGAAATCATTAAGTATTTAACGTTTATTTATATCATTAGGAGATATCAATTCAACATTCAAGTCATAACATGAATTTGGCAACTACAATTTCCATGATAGCTCTTGCATTTGTATGTGGAATAACATTAGTGGAAAGTACACTACCATTTTGGATTAGAGCCACTACACCTAATCCCACTTTACCTCCGATTAGTAATAGGCAGTTTTATGACAGTAAGTTAAAGTTATGAAATTGTCTTGTGCTAAATATACTGTTGTAATGTACCAGCTGGTTACTTTTTCATAGAATAAATTCAACTTTTAGCCATGATCATAAATAACGCCATAGAATTTAAACGGTTTTCAGTACAGTGGGAAATTCAACAATTAAATTTCAGAATTCGAACAAATTCCTCCAATAAATGTGACAGCAGATAAAATTATAAAGAAATTCTTTCGTCTGCCATCTTCTCTCCTAAATAAACGAAGAATTTATCGTCAAGACACTGCTGTTGTAATGGATTCATCTGGTTCCATTATAGATTGTGAGTACAAGAAGGGAAAACAAGCAATGAAAAATATGATGAATATAAAATTACCTTCCAAATACGATTGTAACTTGGCTGGTGTTCAGTACTCCAATTACGCAAGAATTATGTTCAATTTCTTTCCTGCTTCACAAGCTGCCACACAATCTGATCTATTCAGCTATGAAAGAGGGCTGACAAACACTGCTGACGGCTTAACAAAAGCAAAAAAATTATTTGATGATTCTACCAAAGGTGAGACGACAAAAAATAGTTAAATAAAGATGGAAGTTAGAAAATTATAATAGTCATTACTAAGTGGTTTATCAACAAAACGCTGCTCACAAATAGTTCTCTATTTCTTTCATGCTAGTTAAAAGCTGAAATTTAAAATTTTAATAGTTACATAAATCTAAATAAATACCTTATTCTAAACTTGTACGTTACTAATTTAAAATTCTAAAAAAACACTTTTTCAGATTTTACTTCTTTAATAACAAGCGTAAGAGTAATAACAATGAAAAGGCTGCAGGTTTGTAGGGACTTTGCTAACTATAGTTTCATTAAAAGAGGAATGACTCTGAACTCGTCTAAGATGTTTGAAATGTGGAGATAATTGTTAAATTTCTGATTCATTGGCTTCTCCCTCAATAATATTGCGTTACAATAAGATCATTAAATCTAGGATCAGTATTTTAAAAATAGCTATACTAATATTAAGAAAACAACAACATTTTCTTCTATAATTTGCATAGAACATCTATCTCTCAAACTATCAAACCAATGCACTTCATTTTCGCGTAATTTACAAGAAGCCGTCGTGGTGCACGTCAAATGGTGTTCCTTCGGACAGATGGACAGTCAAACGTAGATAAAAGCCAAACAGTACCAAATGCGAAGAAACTGAGAGATGACGGTATGGAAATCTATGTTATCGGTATTGGAGCATTTACCAGTGGAATTGAAGAAATTGTTCAGATTGTTTCATTTCCACCAGAAGATTATCTATTCAGAGTTGAGTATTTTGGAGACGCGATTGGTGTCGTAAAACTTGTGGTCAAAGAAATTAACCAAGGTCAATATGCAGTCGTAAAGAAAATTCCTCCTCCCTGTTGAAAAGTGACTCTTTTTACTTGAGTTCTTGCATTGAGAAAAATAAAGTTTTTTTGCAGTTGATGTATTACTTATATGATGACATGGAAATTGTTTGACTGAAATGTTTGAAAGATCAATTGTTTCATTAATCCGCAAATGTTGTGGAATTTTTAGTCAACGTTATGTTTTAAAAGGCATAGTACTTTTCTGACTTACGAAATACATACTCAGTATAGGCAATCATTTTTGATATGATTTGAACGTTTTCGGGGGCTTGTGTCCATTTTATTCGGTTTTTGCTCTCAATGCATACAAGGACAGTGAACCAAGTCAATATTTAAAAGTACCACTTTCAAAGCTAACGTAGTGTCAAGTTTTGAATTAAGAGTTCAGTCAAAATATTTACAGAGAAAAGATTACATGAATGAATCATCAATTCCTAATCTAATGATTTTGTCATCAAATGTTGATATAGTAAACTACAAAAGAAAGCATTTGACTACTAACACATTTAGAGCTAATTTTTTCAGACGTGTGCAATAGAGATTCTAAAGGAGGAAAACGCTGGTCATAATTAACATTAACTCGATCTGCTCGAAAACAGAGTTTGGTTATAATTGTGTATTTAAAATAGTAACTGAGTAGCACAGTGAAATTTAGTGCATGTAATGTCATATGTAGCGATGGCAACATATGTATTTATAATATGTAAGTGGATTTTATATTATTTCGTATAAGTTGTTAGCAAAACTCGCGCGTGAAGCAATCCAAGAAACATTTAGATTGGTCCCAGGCTTTCTGGTCACTCATGCGTGTAATCTTGTGACAATACAGGAAAATTTGAATTTTAAATGCCGGCTTATCTTTGGTTGTCCGAGTTACGTAGGTTTTCATTCTTCGAGCTCCTCTGGGAAAAAAACGATTGAGAACTTTTACTTTCACCATAACAAGAAAGACTTATGCTAATTAGTAAATGAAGAAAGCCAATAGAAAAAATATAAAGTAAATGGTTTGAACCCGGGAGTATCGTAACATGTTTGTAAATGTCAATTGTCCAGGTTAATATAGTCCTTAGAAGGACTGTTTTTGTTGTTGTTGACTGACGTTTCGACATAAGACACAAATGAGGAGTAAACGTCAGGTTAGCCGTATTTGTTATCTGCTTCTTACGTCATTCTATTGTGTGTACAGAAAATGTGTATTGTCATTGTGAATTAGTGTGAAGTGAAATATTTTTATTTTTAGTTGTGATGTGTGATTTAGGTGTGATGTTTTTAGTTGTAATGTGTGGGTGTCAATTGTGTATTGTCATTGTGAATTAGTGTGAAGTGAAATGTTTTTAGTTGATCGTTTGTTTGTATTGTGTAAAAGTCGTTTGTAAGGTGCCGGTAATTGCTGTGATCTGTTCAGGGGGGTTTGCTCCAAGTTGGTATACCAACTTTCTAATGTAAGCCGTTGTCTATAGTCAGTACTGTAAGTAATGCATTTTGCCGAGTCCCAGTCAATGTTGTGCTTTGTGATTCGGTGATGTTCGGCAATATAACTAGTTTGTCTTGTTTCTTAGTAGCTCATTTGTGTTCAGTAGGTCTTATTTTTAAGTTCCTGCCAGTTTCTCCGATATAGGAGGCTTGGCAGTCGGTGCAGTTTATTTTGCAAACTGCACCTTGTCGTTCATTGGGTTGCTCTTTGTCCTTTATGTTCGTTAGAACTTGTCGTAACGTTGTGATTGGTTTATGTGCTACACGTGTGTTGTATGGTCGTAACATACGCGAGATAGTCTCAGACGTACCTTTCATGTAAGGTATCGTTGCTGTTGTCACTGAGTTGTTCGTTTCGTTGGGTTCGTTAAGTTTGTAAGGGTTGCGTTTGATAAAGTCAGAGTTATAGTTTTTTTTTGTCAAAAACACGTTTGAGATAGTTGTTTTCGTTGTGTAGAGCGTCCGGTGAATCACATATGATTTGTGCACGTCTTGTTAATCTTCTGATTGTGGTGGCTTTGTGTGATGTAGGGTTGTAAGATGATTGGTCTAGTAGTCGGTAAGTATGTGTTGGCTTGCGATAAACTGTTGTTCGTAGTTTTCGATTGTCATGTTTTACCAAACAGTCGAGAAAAGGAAGAGTTCCGTTTTCTTCGACATCTTTGGTAAATTGTATGTGGCTGTTCTGTTTGTTGATGTGAGTGTGAAAGTCATCAATCTTGTCTGCATGTAGTGCTGCGATTGTGTCATCTACGTAGCGGAACCAAAAAGGTAGTGCATGTTTGTAAGTCGTGAGCGCCGTTCTTCTATCGATTGCATTACAATTTCAGTAACTAAATATCAAGTTAGTCTGAATTTATCTGTTTATATCATAACAATGAATAGCTTTGCTTCTGAGACAATGTATTTAATACTTGTCCATCCTTAAATCCTTGACTATAAGTCTACTAACAAAAAGCCAATTATTTTGAATGTTCGTATTCTCTCAAATATTACTAGCAAGTTTACGATTAGCGACGCGTCTTTCTACGACGATGTATGTGAGAATGGGCTCTAGCGCGGTCAGTGCGTTGGCGTTTTAGATCAAAAACTTTGTTACGATTTGACAACCCAACATGATGCGATGAGCTAGAACATTTAAAACAAAAAATGGCGGATTTATTGTCATGCATATATTGTCAAATAGGTTTACAGGTTTACACTGCACGAAATCGTGGTATAAAATAAAAGGGTTGAACGAAATTATAATAAAACGGAAAGTAGCGTTATTTTGAACAACGTTTTTGAAATATGTTTACCTCTGAAATCTTACAATGGCTTTGCGACGTAAAAATGCCGAATTTAAGTGGTAGAACGATTGATTGACAACCCAGCAAACGGCATGGCAACGCAACCGCGCTAGAACACAGTGTCGCGTACGTCGTCTTTCATAGACGCGTCGTGGATCGTACACTCACCACTATTTTTATGTCCCTGTCAATTTCTGTCATTGTTAATGAAGCTTTCCACTGCTTGTGTACTGTCTACAAGCTAATTTAAAATTATGACATAATAGCAGTTACTGGATGGCACCATATCATCTGTGCCACCGCATCACCGCTCCACAGGTAAAGCGGCGGACTAGTATTCTGAAGGTACGAGTTCAAATCTTGTCCAAGTCACATGTTTTTCATGTGAATATAAAAACCTTGTTAGGATTTATATTATGTATGACTTTGAACAAAATTTAGAGAAATTAGAGGCAACATTGTTTACGAGCTATCAGCTAGAATATTCCATTTTAAATAACCATAAATGCTTTTTACATCCCAACTGAAAATGTAAACAGAAAGTTTATGCGCGTAGTTTTCAAACGTGTTTTCTCCTAAAAAACCATGTGAATGCTTAGCGACCAGAACTCAAGTTATGTTCTTTGGTCAATAAATTATCCTTTCAAGCCTTTGATCGGCAGTCTGCACTCTTCAACGGAAGAGGAAATTAAAATAAGTAAAAATGCCACATAAGTAAACGAAAATTGTTTTTGTTGTAAGTATGACTAAAGCATTTAGGGTGGCTAAATTTTTACTTTCACTATAGTTTTCTTTTCTTTTCTCCTTCTGTACAAGGATAAGGAGTTTCGCCTACAAGTTCGGATTGGCTTTCATGGATTTCTTTATCGCATAATGCTACCTAGCAACCACGTTTAAGCATGGTAATTTGATGGATATCAGATTTGTATCAGTCTGAAATATTTCTGCAATTCCAGTGCCAAAATTTACATCATTAAAACATGTATTTCTATTCCAGCACCTTTCAGTGTCTATACGTTTAGTGTTGTTCCCGGCTTCCTGCTTTGTTTACTTACCATCAGTCATAAGATCAGTATACGTGTTCTTAGATTCAAAATGGTGACCTATAAAATTTTTAAAAGAAAGCAAATTTTTTCTGAAAAGTAACAAACGAGACAAATCACAGGCAGTTCACACTGCTAGCCAATCAAAACGTCAAACGAAAAAAGTTAATTTTTTTCATTGTTCTTATATTATTGTTCTCAGTTATAAAAAAGTTTAAAATTAAATGTTAAATAGTAAAGCCTTTTTGTTGTGAATCTGTACGAAGCATATAATATTTAACCCTTTATCAATTTCTCGAAAATTTAAAAAGTTAGAAAGACTGTATGTTTATTTTATTTCATTTGCATATTTTTTAAGAGGCAATATGCAAAATTATTTAATTTGTATTCCTCAATCAATTGATTTTAAGCTGATACGTGTTAGAGATTTTTTTCACTCATGTCTTTAAGAATTCTTACTATTAATTAACCAGTGTGTTTTATACTTTATTATAAAATAAGAACAATGCAACTCATGCACAGCATGATTTGTCTGTATAATTGAGAGTGCATTAGCCTCTTAAACAATCTAAGCTCTACCACTGCAGAGAGAATGAATTAAATAAAGTATGGAGAATTTACAAATCAAGATAATTTATAGGAAAAATTAACATATTTGCTTTGATGTCTTATACAAGAAATAAAAAATGCTTACTGTGTTTTCACTAACTATTGCAATGACAGAAAATATCTTTTATTTTAAAGTAATTTTTTCTTCATCAAGATGTATACACAATGCTTTGGTGATGATAAACTATATGTATCCATAATTTCGTAAAAGCACTATTGCAAATGCGCATTTAATATAAACGACAAGTTTTAGATATCTTCCCCAGTTATTGATATCTTCCCCAGAGGTTCCCTTCCTCTCACGCTTCTATGACTTACCGAAACTTCACAAGAAACGAGATCCAGAACAATCGCCTCCACTACGACCGACAGTTTCATTAATCAACTCATACAATTATAATTTAGGTAAGTATCTTAGTTCTCTACTAACACCACTCATATCAGATGACCACTCCACTAAACATTCTTTCACTTTCCTCGCCGAATTCTTATCTTTTAACTCATCAACTTCTTGTCACAAATTCTTCATCTCCTTCGACGTTGAAAGCCTATTTACTAACACACCACTTACTGAAACCATCAACCTAGCAATTGACCTAATATTCACTCACTACCCCAGGTTCAGTATAAACAGGACAGACCTCAAACAACTGTTTTTAATAGCAACAGCACAGATGCATTGTTTAATTAATGGAATATTTTATGACCAGACGGACGGTGTTGCGATGGGCTCTCCCTTAGCACCCATACATGCTAACATTTTCATGGGCTCACATGAGCGAAACTGGCTAAACAACTACAACGACACTAAACCACTATTTTACCGCAGATACGTTGAAGATAATTTTTGTATTTTTACTAACGAAACTGAGGCCATGTAGCTTTATAATTACATTAACACACAGTACGCAAACACTAGATTTTCATTTGAAACTGAACAACAATATCAATGGCCATTTCTTGACATTTTACTAACAAAATCTCATGACAGCTGTACAACATCTACATACCACAAACCAACATACGCAGGACTTCTGACGAACTGTTTTAGTTTCACACCACTTTCATACAAAACCGGACTTATACGCACACTAATCGACAGATTATACAAACTTAACAATACGGACAGTGGCTTTCAACGAGACATAAAAAACATCACATCCACTCTTTTACGAAATTCTTTCCCACTACACTTTAAAAAGAGAACCATAAAACGACATCTCGACAACAAACAAAGCAACAACCTCAAACTGTAGTGAATCAATACGAATAAAAAAAGCTCAGCTCAGATCGTACTTAAAGTTTGACATCTCACTTGCAAGACCTTTAAACATACTGAACAATGGTATAAGCACAGTGCTGTAGAACTAAATTTATCAGATTGGGGGCTCTCTTTACGAAGCTAAGGCCATGAAATTATGAAAAATTACCCATTTCAAAGGTAGAAGGAGGCTCCTCCCCCAAGCACCCCCCCCCCTCCCCTTCAACAGCACTGTATAAGTATGCATGGTATGAAAGATGTGCAATATTTCAAGGTTTTTCGGATTAAAGAGTGAAGTCTATAGTTCTTAGATTTTGAATAATTGTAGACTGCTAAATCAGATCCCATGACGCGCAAAAAAATTGCAAAAATGTAACCCCCATGTTTGGCGTTGCAATTTTGCAATCTGAAGTAAATATTTCAAAATCTTTTTATTTTTGCTTGAGATTGTAATATGTGTATCAGACACAGCAGTATTGTAACATAATTTATCTTTTATTCATTTCAGTCGGATCAACTTCCATGTCATTGAAAAATAGCTACATTTAATGCAAAAAAAACTTTAATTTTTCTCATGGCAAAAATACATGAGTGACAAAGGGTTAAACATTTTTTAACAAAGAGGAGGAATTTTCGCAACGATTGCATATTGACTTGGATTAATTTCTTTGACCACACGATTGACAACATCGATCATGTCTCCATAGTTCCTAACTCTGAGAACAAGATCTCCTATATGCATTGAAGCAACTTGAACTATTTCTTCAATTGCACGCTATAATATCCAACACAGATAACAAAGATTTCTACACCGTCATCTTTCAGTTTTTTTGCATTTGGAACTGTTTGACGACGATTTATGTTTGACTGTCCATCTGTCATAAGGAACACCATTTGACGTGCACCACGACGGCTCCTGTAAATTGTGCAAAAATGAAATGAATATTGGTTTGAGACAGTTTGAGAGATAGTCATATTATCCAATTTGTGAAAGAAAATGTTGATGTTTAAGAAATATTATTATCATTATTATCAAGCAACTGATACAGGACACACCAGTTGTCAAGAGCTTACTGAAAGGCAATATTCAAGGAAAAAAACAAAGAATCTCAAAATAATCTCCTCACCTACAGTGTTATACATGTTCAAAATCATGCAGATTTTAATGAGCATGCACTACTTAGCAAAATAATTTTATCAGACAGGCACAAAACTTTGGCTTAATTAGCGTTACCTGTCTTATGCCTTATTATCCAAATGAATTCTTTTTTGTGTTTAAAATGAGTAGCTATCGTTCAAGCTCAGAAAACTGGTAGCTATATGTATTATAATATTTAATTAACTATCGGTGGTAAAGTCAGCCCAATCTTTTACTCCTGCAATATAAATTTTTCATTTTTTTTAGAAAGTTCATTCATTCATTCTTTTCCTGTAATAGAAAAAAAACGGTTACCTAGCATATAGAATAAAAACGTTTGGATTTTATATAGCAAATAATTTTGATATACTTATAACTGCTCTTTTAATTTACAATATCTCGATTGCTGCAGTATATGAGAGATTTGACAGATGGGATTCGTTTTCGATATCAGAAATTTTGTAAGCATTATGTTATTCGAACGCCATTTAAACGCCTGTTATGAGAATAACTACTTTTTGCTGTGTATCCAAAAAATGGATCTTTTTATTGCATCCTTTGTAAAACTTATGAAGTATTTACGTGCATGAACGATATTTGAAATATTCATATATTAGCTAATAAACTCACCTTTCGTAGAATCATCAAATAAATCATTTGCTTTTGCTAAACCGCCAGCGGTGTTTGTACCTCCATTTTTTGGCAGCTTGTTTAGCAGGAAAGAAATTGAACATGATTCTTGCGCCGGTAGAGTACTAAACACCCCAACCAGTTACCATCGTAATTGGGAGGCAATGTTATATTCATGAGAATTTTTATTGTCTGTTTTCCCTTCTTGTACTCACAGTCTCCAATGGAACCAGATGAATCCATTACAACAGCAGTGTCTTGAAGGTGGATTCTTCGTTTATTCAGGACAGAAGATGGCAGACGAAAGAACTTTTTCACCAATTTATCTGCTGTGACATTTTTTGGAGGAATTTGTTTGAATTCTGCAATGAATATTTCATTAATAAATTGTTCGTTAAAACCACAAAAAGCCGTAAAAATTGTGGACTCATTGGTCATAGTAGTGCATTAGCCAGTGCAAAAACAGATGTGAGCTCAAACAAATAATTTAATCAATCAATTATTTATTGATGATTTGATGATTATTGATTTGACGATTTACAAATTAACCATGAATACAATTTATATTGTAATTTTACAAAATAAACAAAAGATGTTTTTCGTCTTTGCACTGGTTATACGTAAAACTTGCAGACGCTTGTGAGAGTTCTCGAGCAGGTGTCACCCAGAGCCTTCTGTCTCTGGCTTGCACTGATCTGCGCTCTCCAGTTCTCTTCGATGTCTTCGCGGTTTGCATAAGCCTGTGCAAACACAGCAAAGATTCTTTACTTTTGAAAATATTTTTTTAAGATATCTTTTATAAAGCTATCTTAAAATCTTTTGTATTTCATAAGGGTGTTTATGATTATGGCTACGCATCGAGTTTCTCTTAAAAAGAAGAACAAGATGATAAACTATATCTTTTCACTACCACGTAACAAGTTCAAAGCATTTACTTACTGTCATAAAACTGTTTGTCAGTAGTTGGAGGTAAAGTGGGCATTTGTGTTGTCGTTGGAATCCAAAATGGGAGAATACTCTCCACTAATGTTGTTCCACAAACAAATGCAAGAGTTAATGTGGAAAGAGCAATTGCCAACTTCATGTTAAGACTGGAATATTTTGTTAATTTTTTCTAAAAGAATTAAAATAAACTGTAAATATGCAAGGCTTTCCTCCACTTTCAAGTGTAGTACCAAATACTTCACATTGTTAAGTATTTGTATGACGTTTATGCTGAGACTATTTAAGTACAAAGATAAATATTTTTTTATTTTGACCATTAGTTATTTCAATCTTAAATTAATCCAACTTTAAATTTGCTGTTGGGTTACAGGTGCTAGAAATTTGTTTCTAGATGTTACGCATAAGAAAAAATGCTTTTCTTTCAATTTACATGGTATGAAAGCAGAACAAGTAGGTGAAATCCTAATTCGGAGTACTCACCAAAACTTAAAATCTTTACTAACATACAGCTGCAGGAGGCATGAAAATTTTTGTTGCTTTTGCAAGAAGCAAAATCTATATTTCAAGCATTTTAGCAATGAAGAGTATACATTATGTCAAATAAAATTTCACATACACATTGTGTCATTGCAGGATGGTTAGCAAGCTCATTGACAAAATCAAGCAGTTTTAAACCAATTTTTCAACATGCTAGAAATATCATTGCATTGCCATTATGCACATTGCCTTTGGTTTAATTCATACATATATTTAGTTTCATTGTATGAAACTTTCGTCCAGAAGTAGTCATTCTGCTGGAATACTAAGTTGTAATTCTATTTGAAAGAAAAAGGTAGGGGTGTTATCAGCAAGTATACTTTTTTATAGTGCCCTCACACACTGCGTGTATTTAGCAAAGGGATTCGCCAAACTCAGTATTAGAATGAAAATTAAATTAAACTGTTATTGCATGGCATTCATCATACAGTGCATAATGATTGTACAACAACAATTAACGTACAGAACATCTGAAACAGTTGATTGCTTTCCGTATATTCAACAATGCTTCGATGTAATATAATACTGATAACATATAGAATAAATGTTGGTTGGTTTTTAACTTTTCTTACTTATTCTCTGGCATTTGGTTACAAAATGTGACGGTATCTAAAAGCTTTTGGAGTCGATGAAGTGTGCCATGATTGTAATGTCTTTCTAATACAGTACTTTCCTTTATCAATAACAATAGTATTCTCAAAATCAAATTCATGTCGATAATCCCATGCGTGTTTTGCTATGTTTGGCCCGAATTTATTTTATATAATGTTCCGTCCATATAATGTCCCTATGTAATGCTCTTAGGTTACTAATGTTCCTAATGTTCCTTTGCTCCTAATGTTAATAAAGCTCCTAATGTTGTTATGTTCCTGTATATTTCATTACGTCTACACGTCGTTACACTTCATCAATACTTTATAAACAAGATGATAATGTCATCATTTGTCTGCAGCCATATAATCAGATTGATTATCAGTACTTCCGCATGACAAAGATTCCAACATAAATCTTATCTGCCAATAACTTATTTTAAATATTATGCTGGCAGACGTCTACTGCGTTTCTTTCCAGTCCTTGATCATACGCTAGACAGTGTTATATTTCAACTTTAAGGTCTTTTCATTTAACAGGCTAGACAATATGTAGGCGTTTAAATCGTTAAATGTTACTTAAACCTAGTTATCGACTTTTTTCTAATTGAGATTAGATCATCTCTTCTCCTCAAATGAAAGAGTAATGGAAAATCTCTTTGTCTTTATTTATCGGAGCAATTTATACAACATGTTGTATGATGAAGGCCAAAGTTTTCATTGTTTTACTAAATGAATCGTGCATCTAATTGGAGCAGCATGATCTTGATTCTTAGTGCTTGGCTACTTCATGACACTTGTTTTAAATACCTGTCACTGTTTATGTTGTTCAAAGCTCTTTTCAAGTTGAGCTTTGTAGCAGTTAACGATCAAGGACGTATTCTGTGATTAGTAAGAAAAACGGTGAAAGTCATGCAAACAGGCAAATTTTTGCTTTTATTGCTAATATTCGATGTTTGTAGCTAAACAGCTGTAGAAATCTTACAGTATTGAAATAAGTATCACAGAGATAGTTAGAAGTCAAGTACTTCATCTAAAAACGAATATTAACATTCGTACACAATTCGATTTTGTGAGAAACCAGATTTATTTGAAACACGATTTTTGCGAACGTTGATTAGGTAACTTGATTTATTAATGATCAGGGATTTTATATCGACGTAAGAGCTTTTGCTCGCGGATTGGCTTATTTAAACTGGAGGTTTTTTGGAAGAGAGTTATTCTTTTAATTTGTATGCCACTTAGTCTTAAATTTCGTGAAATCAAAGCAGATATTAGCTAAATGTGTGCTTAAATCGATAAATACTTAGATAAAGAGCTATAAACGTTGTTTTAGTATTTTAATTATTCGTCTAGGTGTCACTTTACAAACACAGATTTTAAAAAAATTTTACAAATATAACAAATATAATCAATCATGACATTATTGGGCAATAGATAAATACTTAATTGATGGATATTCAATAAAATCTATATGTGGCTAGATATACGATGACATGAGCTTATACAAATGGTGAAGTATGTATGCATCAATATTTACCTTTATTTTATTTAGAAGTTAGCTTTGTTCAACTCAGTAAAATGTCTCCACAATTGTTTTAGACGTTTCTCTTTCTCCTTCTTCTGCCAATGTCTGCAAGAGTGCAACTTGTGACAGCAAACTGCTTTGCTTTATACCCCAAGTGAAGCAAGTAGGGAAGTCTATTTTTCAATAATAACAACAGGAAGTTTACACAGACAAAGCGTAAGAGGAAACATATGGAAAGCCATAGAGGACAAAAGTAGTCGACAATTTTTTTCCATCGAGATGTTTTATAGTCCAGCTAGACAACTTTTTATAGTGGACAATTTTTTTGGAGTCGAGAATTTTTTCGGCAGTCGAGAATTTTTCGGCAGTCGACAATTTTTTGACGTCCAGAATTTTTTTGGCAGTCGAGAATTTTTTGGCAGTCGAGAATTTTTTTGGCAGTCGAGAATTTTTTGGCAGTCGAGAACTTTTTTGGAGTCGAGAATTTTTTTGACGTCCAGAATTTTTTTGGCAGTTGAAAATGAAAATCTAAGTGTGCTTATAAACTAAGAAAAGATGGCGAAACTCTTTATTTCAATACAGTGGTTTTATTAGAAATGTCAAACGTCTCAAGAGCTGTCGACGAAGATTTAGAAAATCTGTTATTATCGATACAAGACTGTATAGAACGTATAGATAGGAACGAATTTCTTGGTAACTTCAATTTTTCAGAACATTTATGTGATCGCCTTGAAGGACATATTCGAGTAATAATGGCCATCTCCTTAGTCCTTAGAAATCAACAACATCCCATATCGCCGCTCATAGCAAACTTACTCATTAAATTGAGAGAAAAACTTCGATTTCTGCGAACACAGATTACTTTATGTAATGAGCAAGCTGCGATACGTTGTACAATTCCAGTCCCGCAAGATGCAAGCTCTGGTGGCAGACGTAGATACATAGTTACAGCAGACCAAATTGAAGAATTACGCAGTACGGGTATGAATTGGAAAGCTATTGCCAGTTGCCTGGGAGTGAGTGCCAAAACTCTTTACAGAAGAAGAATAGACTATGGTATAGCAGACACTTACTGTGACATAACAGAACAAGAACTTGAATGGTACATTAGAGATATTTTAAAATTGACACCCCTCTCTGGCGAAACTTACGTAAAAGTGCTTAGCGTGGTCGGGATATTCATATCCAAAGTGGAGAGTTAGTGAAGCATTAGAAACTATTGACCCTATTAACCGTGACATAAGACGGAGATACGCTATACAAATGCGAGTGTACAATGTGAGGAAACCAAATCATGTCTGGCACATTGACTCCAATCACAAACTTATCACTAGATTTGTCCTGCATGGTTGCATCGACGGCTATAGCAGAACTATTATTTATTTGAAATGCTTCACGAACAATCTTGCGCATACTGTTTTGCAATGTTTTGTCAATGGTGCACAAAGATTTGGGCTTCCATCTCACGTACGTGGCGATGGGGTTGGAAATGTACGTTGCACGGTTTGATAGCTAATAGACGTCTAAACAGAGGAAGCTTTATAGCCGGACGCAGCGTGCATAACCAAAGAATTGAGCGTCTTTCGGCGAAGGTGAAAAGAGTGAGTTCCTCCTATTATAAAGATCTATTCCAATTTATGGAGGAAAGCGAGATTCTAGATGCGCACGATGAAATCGATTTGTATGCTCTGCACCATGTTTACATTCCTGCAATTCAAGCATCGCTCAATGAGTTTGTCAACCAATGGAATCATCATGGACTTCGAACTATGCGGAGTATGTCGACCCTAGCATTATGGCGTTCTGAGCTTAATGAAACTGATTTAACAGACGTAAATATCGATGATGTAAATTTATATGGCATCGATCCTGATAGCGCGGTAGGTGATATAGAAACTGTCCATATTGTTGTTGTCCCTGAAAAATCAGTTGAGTTGACCGACGATCATGTCATTGAAATACGCCGGTCACTTGAAATCAATAGCTTGCAAACCTTTTTCTGGTTTAGCTTTTTTGCTTGATAAAAACTCACCAAACTCTCAGCAGTTTCAAATTGCTTGAAACGATTCAGTAGCTTCAGGATCAGTGACCATGCATTAGCCACGTATTTGGACGCTGTATTATTTCTTGATGAGCTAACTCCTCAATAATTTTTGGCATCGAGCTCTTTTTAATCACCCTGCAGCACTTGTAACTTGAAAGCACGTCCGCTCCATGTCATAACACTTTTGGTAAAAGTGAGTGATCGATTTCTGCTGATAAAAATTATCACATTTCAATAATATTAATAGTACTAATAATAATAACAATAATACTAATAATGCAAGTACTAATTAGGATACTAATGGAAAAATGCTAGGGTACTTGGGATTACAATTAAAGATAACAGGCAAAAAATATTCAACTAGTTTGTATAGTTTCTTTGGCATACTCTATAAAAATAAAAATGAAAATAGTACTGATGATGATAATGATGATGATGATGATGATAATGATGATGATGATAATGATGATAATGATGAATATCGTGGAAGATTTTAGGAAGATATAAGGATACATTTAACAAAAGTATTTCAAACAATATGGCTTTAGGGAGGGGCTTAATTGTTTTTATTATAAACTATTTAATGTAGTTGTGATTATTTGATTCTTTAACTGGGTCAAGAACTTTAACAATGTCTGACTCATTTTATTTTCATATACATGGAAACATCAGTTACCTTGTAAATCAAATGGTTCTTCCAAGCTTGTTTGAAACAATTCACACTGGTTGTTTTGCATTTCAGTAGAAGGTTCAGTATTGGTCATATCTGCAACAGTATCATCAAACTGCTTATCATTAATGGCTTCATGTTGCTTTTAGGATTCATCTATGACCACAGTAGCTTGATTTGTTTCTCCAAATTGAACTTGATTTGCTTGATAAGTTAAAATATATGAATAAGTGTTTATGACAAATACTGAAGTATAGACATTAGACAATTTTGCTCCTTTCAATGTGTAAAAAGCTTTATATTATATATTTTAATCTTTTTTCATCTCTAGAACATGTATATATACTGCTATAGTTTTCTCAAGAGATTTTACTCCAAAACAATAAAGAAAAACAATATTTTATCAAATCCTAACTTGAAAATTGTTTTTTAAGATTTCATTATGACTTGAGTCATTTGATAACCTCCAGAATTCATCATCCTCAACATCATCAAACATATTTTCTGGAAGGTTATAGCTTTTACGTTTCTCTTTATTTGTAGACTGATTTAGGATTTGTCTACATGGCCTAATATAAACTGGTTTGTTGTTACTAAAGATTATGTTGTTAAAAAAATTCTCGACTACAAAAAAATTCTCGACTGTAAAAAAGTTATCTGGACTATAAAACATGTATTCTCAACAGTAAAAAGTAATCTCGATAGACAAAACTCATCTCAATCAAACAAATAAATTCACGAACAGAAAAAGATTCTCGACTACTTTTGTCCACTATGGCTTTCCATATTAACATTTGCATTCAACTGGTAACTGTCCCGAATTTTTCGCGTTTGTTTAGGTTTCAAACGTCACGTTTGTCAGACGAAACGTCGGGTTTCAACTGGTAAACGTTACTTTTGCCCTAATCGCGGAATACTAAGTTTGTAACAGCTCTTTCTTATATTATACGTCCAATTATCAAACTCTGCAAATCGTTTAAGGTATACAGATGTAATTTTCAATTGCTACAGCATTTTATCATTGGAAAATCGTATAAACATGTTAATCACATAGCCAAAACCTGTTCAAATAGTTCCTCCAACGTTAAACATTCCTGAGCAAACATTACGTTTCTAATTTGTAACCCTACGTTTCGTCTGACAAACGTGACGTTTGAATTGTAAGCAAACATGAAAACTTCGGGACAGCTACCAGTTGAATGCAAATGGTAATATTTGTAATCGATGTAAAATTTTTTAAAATCGTATGGGAAAAGTAGCAAAAAACAGCACAACCCATTGTAGCAAAATTACCGAACATATATTCATTATTCAAGTGTCGCATCTTATAATGTAAATAAATACAATTTGTATGAAGTGCGTTGATTTATCGGTTCACTGAACAACATATCACTTATTATATACGTCAGAAAATTATTTGAAAAAAAAGCTGATGAAATTGAATATTTATATCAAAAAATAGTTTTCAGTAAAAATTTCAATGATTATTTATCTAAATTCGTTTGAAATCATATTTGACCATTTTTATTTTTTGCAACTTAAACTTAACGATGTAAGCACGTGAGCTAAGTCGCGTGACATGTAATATATGCAAGAGCGTTTGACAAGTCAACAAATGGGTGTGGGGAAGCATTAAGGTGCATGGCAAATAGATAGACCCAAATCAAACTTTGAAACTGTTGGAAATTGAAAAAATGTGCTTTTAGCTCACTCGCCATTCAAATGTCCAACTACGTAACCCTTTCTAAATACGGGGAGCACATACCAAAATATTTTTAAGTAAACAATTCGTCGTACTGTGTTTGAAATGTATCAAAAGGCTTGATGTATTTTTATATGACTTTATCTTCATGTAGATTCACCTCGAGAAGTTTACTTTAATACATTTAAGACTGGTATGAAAATACAGTCATTTGCTTTCTTCTTTACGCTTTGCTCACCAAAGCACTGTGACCAGAGTGAGGATTATACATTATAAGCGCAAACGAAAGGATTTTAGAAAATGACATTGTTTATGATTCATCTAGTCTGAATAAAGAGGTCAATAAACCCACTACTCTATTACTTACAACCATATCACAACCTATAACGTATTACATCTATCAAACATGTTTGGTATGTACCACTCTCTGATTCCGAAAGACCTGTTTGGGTTGGTCATTCGACTAAAGATTGAGCTCATAGCACATTTTGCAATGTCGAAAATTTTTATAAATTACGTACTTGCCGTCAATGTTTAAAACAAAGTTCAATGTTTAATATATATTATGTACTTGCCGTCTATTTTGTGGCTACCCACATGTACGCTCCACGTACCTATGTTTTGTGTGATGATTGTTGGCTTCTTTCCAAAGAAAATTTGTATTAATTATTTCATTCATTACAAATTTTGAAAATGTTATAAAATCAGCGCAACTTCCATGGTATTTTGAAAAATCGCTACTAATCAATACGGATCTCAGTCACTTTCACTTCACTAGAAGATCGAACATCAATAGGATTTGGGCTCCATCGTCACATTCACATCAAACGAACTTAGCAAATATTACTTTTGAATAGATCTAAAAAAACTGCTTTCCACCATTGAGGTAAATTTTCATAGTATTCTATATAATCATTAATAAATTTCTTCTTTATAGTTGAATTTCTGAATAAAACTGATTCTTTGATGATGGCTATTTATTATTATCATAACTCAATTAGTACGTTATAAGGAACACGCACAAAGCATCAAGGCAATGCACATTGAAAAGCAAATCTTTATGCAATTATTTGCCCTTTTCGAAAGCTATTTCCATCGTTTCTAGGTTTGTGCATTGATAGTTAGGATTTATTGACTAGATAGACTAAGGTTAGGATTTATTGGCTAAGATGTTCATGTTTTTCTCAACTTATGTTACCATGTGCAGTACCACTATTAGTATTTACTGTGACAATATTGACTGTTTTTTTTCAAGTCATATCAGCAATATTTACTCTGTTGTTGATGTTTCGCAATAGGTTTGTGGCATTGGCAATTGGTTCGTCTATTCAATTTGCTTCTGCCAACTTTATATTGAACTGCCATGCTTTGTGTCAGCTTTTGAGAACTCAAGGGCCATTTTGTTGCTATGGCAAAGCTAATTACAATTATATTTTTAATTGTATGCTATTGCAGTTTTTATCAGAAAGTATTAACACATGACAACAAATGGGCATTTTTTGTTTCTGGGTCTTTCTTCGTTTTTTAAGAAGAAAATTCTTACATGATAATATTTAAGCTCATTGAATCAGTGAAGCAAGTCAATCTTAGTTAATTGTAATAATTTAATAGTATGTCAACATGTTCTATCACTGTAAAGTTGATATTGTTTTTTCCTAATTTTTTAGATTAGTCATGTCATTGATCTCAAGTAACAATGACAGCTTGTTCTTGGTAATCCTTGTTCAATTTAATCCTTGTTACTTTCAATCAATTTTTCAAGAAGTCAGAGCATTTTTATAGAAAAAAAAATGTATCATGGGTATTGTTATACACAACAATCACATTAATTCTCATTTTATGGCCTGTACATGTAGAATGTCGGATAAATGTTTTACCATATTTTTATTTTGTTTGATAATTAAGCATGCTGATAATCCCTACCCAGAACAGAGCTGTTTGTCCTTTGCCATTTGCATCATTTGTTAACAGTGGAAACTTAGTTTTGATACACCGGCAAGTTTTAATGAAAGCATTTTGTTGTAACAAATATGACATCAAAAATAATACAATGTATGATTTTTATGCAATAATTTTTGACAAACATGAAAATTCCTGTTTCCATTTCTGGGAGGAAATAGATGTATCCAACAGCTAATTTAGCTTATCAAAACAGCTCTGGTGTTAATATTCTGGAAAAATTGTATTGTTTACTCTGTGTCTGACAATACTAATACTATTGGCCAGTCAAGTGTCTTTGACAGATTTAAGTGAAAATTTTGTATCTTTATTCATATTTTTTTGATATGTTTTTTGTAATGTATTTAGTATGCTTATGTATTTTTCTCCATCTTTTTAATCCCTATAGAAGAATAGTGGATGAAAAATTGCCATTGTAGAGAATTTTTAATTATTTCTCTTTAAAAAGAAAATGTGAAGGTATGATATTTGACCAAGCAAGGTATGTACCTTCTTAATTAGTTACAACAGTTTTTTTGCATTAATATGGCAATTTCAAGGATAAGCTGTATTTTTTATTTTGTATTTGGTGATGTGTAAATGGAAAAGTTCAAGTGGTCAACACAAAGGCAGAGTGCATTCACAAATACAAGGAGTGGGAATTATTTATCACTCACCTAATAGCTCAAAGTAAAAAATATGCTATGACATTTTGATTATTTTTTAGGAGCATAGGTATTTTCCTGCTCTTTTTTTTAAATTGTCAAAGTCTTATAGCATGCTGCCTTGTGGATTTTATTACTTGTTAAACATATAAGAGTGGTATATTTACTGAGAAAGCAATGTAAACCTATACGTTGTAGAGGCACTCTACACCTTAAATTCTACATTACCTGACAATGTAATGCAGCAACAGCCTGCTGTTTTGCAGGCTGTTGCTTTGAAAAATGTGAGAAAAAATTGTTCTAAGCAGCTTCATTTTGAAGTAATTGACATTCTGTCATATGGTTTCAGGATGTTGAAAGTTTGACATTTCTCGACTTAATGAATCCTTAAACTTTTCTAAGCGGAAAAGGGTGTTCCTTCTTGGATATTGGACAATCAAGGGAAAGTTTGTGTCACTTTAAAATGATAATGTGTAACTATGAAATATGGATCTGGTTTTCGTATGAATAACCCAATCAAACTCTTAAAGATTTATCTTTGAGATGAATATTTTAATGCTGAATATGAATAGTTTAAATTGAAATCTTTTTTGTGCGTGATTGTTGTTTCACGTTGTTTCCTGTAATCATGGAATGTCCTAAAAATTCACCCACTTTTAATTCAATTCCTTTCAAGTGTGATGTAGTTACTGCCTCCTTCAAAACCTGCTTTTGCCAATTTTTTTTGTAAAGCTGTCTGTGTTAGGTTCATAGTTATTCTAGATGTGTTTAGATTCTACATATATTTGTGTTCCCTATGCATCCTGCAGCATGATGAGCCCTGATATTGTGCTAAACAGGTATTTTACATTTCCTTTTCCAATTTGGTTGTTTGTTCCAGAACTAAATTTTGTAAGGATAAAACAACAGTAAAGTTAGGGCAAATTTTTTCCCCTTTCTCTATCCAACATTGAAGTATAAACTAACACGATTAGGCGAGATTAATTTACCAGCACCTGTTTCAATATTTCTCTGATGTGTGACTCAATGTAAAACAAAAGATAGCACTGTTACACTATGACATTGTAAAACCTGCACGAAGCAGGTGTAAAGTCACTCTTACACGTTGTATATTTAACGAGACACGGAAACTGGAACTCTAAAGTGGTTGTTATGGGGAAAGCCAAACTGCATGCTATAAAATGCAGTTGAAAACAGCAAATATCTTGTTTAAATTGTTTAATTTCAGTTCAAGTGATCAAGTTCATTTATCAGGGACAAAACTTCATAAAATTTTAATAAAATGTCTTTAGGAATTTTATGTTACAACCATAAAAAGGCTTGAGCTTGTGATGCTTGATAATTTCTGAAACTTTCAAAAAATGTTGAATTCCCTGCAATGAAAATTGTTTTGCTTAGTTCCTACATCGATTTGCCAAAAATAGGAAATGGTGCTTTGGGTTTATTCCTTTCAGGGATAACTTTTCTTGCATTACATTTGTTTCTATATGTTTAAAATAATTTTTTAGTTATAGATTCGTAGTCTAATGTAATACACTCTCACTAGTGTCGTAGACTTTGCCTTTAACTTGACATAATGTCTTCACATGTTCACAAATGTAGAAAAATTTCTTCTTGCACCTGATACAGCAGAGTTAAGTCTTTTTATTAGATCTTTCAACAAGGTGTAGCCTCAAGCATATGGCAACATACGAATCTTCTGTAAAAAGTAGAAATATAATAATTTAAAAAAGGAAACAATAAATTTATGTTGTTATTAGCCTTAACTTTTTTTGCTAAATTTTTAATCTGCTACGTATAAAATAAAGAACTGTTTTGAGAAAAAAGCTTTCAATAGCTTGCCAGTCACAAAACAAATATTTACCTACCATCAGTTGGAAAAATTTCTTCCTCAGCATCATCAACGTTTTCAGCGTCTCTCGTCAGTTTGAAAGACTTTGAAGCCATGCTTCCATTTCTAGCAACTGTTGTCTGTTTTGTTGTTGGAGATAAGTTCGTCTTTCATCTGCTTTCAGCTGCTAATTCTCAGCATATTGGCCATTGTGTTCTCTCTTCAACTACAATTTAGTAAAAAAGAGAATTCGTTATACATATGCTATAGACATTGCAACAATTTAAATACTTCTTGCAGGGTGACCTACGAAAAGGAATTAGCACAAATAATTGTGTATGCATTCAAAAGAAGTGGGCATAACACAATTTAGTCTGCATTATGAATGCAGCAATGCAAATATAACAATATGGGCATTAATGGTGTTGCCTGGAGTTCTCGTCTGGGAATAAAAACTCCTTAAGCTGAAAGGAATTTTGGAAGGGAAAGAGGCATAAATAATAGCTATTTGCTCCTTGCTTGATTTAGGTACACGCTTGTTTCTCCTTCTTGGAACTTATGGAAACCATGAATTAGTTTTTAAGACTGTTTTTACTCAGTTATGTCGCTATGGTTTTACAATGCTTTTGAGTAGTAAATTTGAGATTAAAATCATGTATGATAATACTTTTAACTTGTTTTGCTTTAATTAATACTGAACAAACCTTATCAAATCCTGCAGAAATGTAAAGTTGTTGTGAATGCTAATTACATTATTGTGCACAATAATTTTCAAATACATAATTAATTTATGTTGATTCTGTTTTTTTAGGACAACCTGCGTAGTTAAACAGCCAAAATGCAAAACTTAAAATAAAATGCACCTGGCTGGTTCCATTTTCGTTGACAACAAAACATAACTCTTCTTCTTTTGTTTTTTTCTTTCATCCATGTCATGTGTTCATTTGATGAATGATCATTCTCATCAGTTGGAAGCTATGAATTTACAATTCGTTTGTGGAGAGAACGCACAGACGTTTTGGATCGATAATTTCCTCTAGTACTTTTTGCCTCGTAAGAACTTGGAGATAGCGCTTGCAATGGTGGATATAGTCAAGTTTCTTCAAAAATTTTTTATATAATATTGGTTTAAAGAAGTTTTGATCTATGGTATATAACTTAGCAAGGGTAAGCAAATTAAATAAAACACCATGCAAATTTAGCTACAACATGTGGATAAGCTGGCATGATTATAACAAAGTAAACTTTGCTAATGTTGCTCGTCATCTATTTTAACTTTATGATACGTATTTCAACCTGTTTAGTGTGTATTTCAGGTTTCTTAGCAATTGAGGCAAGATTGCCCAGATGAAAGTTTAGTCTGTATGACATGGCTGCATTGATGGAGAATAATAAGTGAAAATAAAATAGTTTATGACATAAAGAAACTTACATAACTACCAAAAGCATCTACCAAGAAAGGGTGGATAGACACAGTTGATTTGCTCACAACTCTTCCTTGATCATGTGATAGAGCATTTAAAAATTAGAGGGCAGCTCTTCATAGTATTAGCTAAGCGTCTCTAAAACGTATTTGCATCCATCTTGCCTATAGGAAAATGGCACGTGCGGCGATAAGAAGTTTGAATGAATTTCTACCTCAACGTCTTTCATGAATGTATTCTGAGAAAGAGCATATCTTGCTGGAAGAACAAATGTGCTTTTCTACTTTCTTGCATTATCATTGTCATCCCTACATTGGAAAGAAAACAAAAAAAAACAACAAAATATATTCTTGATAAAATAGGAAATATCAGTGAGAAATTGAAGATAATCACAACCTATATATGCTGAGTGAAACAGCTAAAGGACTCATTCAGGGCTCATACATGATTACAATGCATTAATTCATACCTGAGAAAAAGCATTGTAAAATGGATTGTGCTGTGTGTTACATGTCATCTTTGCCCAATAAGAATAAAAACAGAACTACCCGACAACTCTGAGTTACATCATCATGTATCTTGGTTAATTTTAGATATTTTATATTATCATTTTGGATATAAAATTGCAAGTTTTGCGTAGCTAACTTTAATCCATTCATCTATTCTGAATTATGCAAATGTTTGTTTAAGCGAATTCATTTTCATTGCTCGTTCATTGAGATGCAGGCACATGATAAACAGATGTCTTGTTTATGTTTTCAATTTGTATTGCTGAAATACGTTTGGCTTTTTTGTTTTTCTTGGCGACTTTTCTCTTTAGTTAATGTTAAAATAACATTTTTAACATTATAAACTATTTTTAACATGGCAGTAGAAACACAATGGTTGCCTTTAATCTCCCTTGCGCTGCCCCTGGATAACATTGTGCTACCTGCAAATTAATGCTCACATGCAGACAATGTAAATTTTTAGATTTGGATAATTTCTTATACCATGTTATTCACCAATTTATTGACAGGCATGATATTATGAATTAAGTCATAATTGGATTTCACTCACAAATACTGTGTTACAATTCAGCAAAGTACACTATTGTAGTTTTCTAATGTAGCTAGTTGATCATAGTAGCTTTCAAATATGTATAAATGTATGAGCACTTTAATTTATTTTGCAAATGGTTCTATAGACGCAAGGATCTTTTGATTCGATCAAATTCTTCGTGAAAATGACATTTGTTCAAAGTTTTGCAGTTTATAATCTGTTGGCATCTTATTTATGGACAAAGGCTGATTCTACTTTCATGCTATGTGAAACTCGGCTGTTGTCAATTAGCTGAATGCATTCCATGCAACAAAAGTAAATTGTTTAGCCTGCTAGTTAGCTTCAACAAAACTAGATTGTGTAATCTGATTTGAAAATGTATGGTTTTAATTGCTGATACTTAAACTATAAAGATAATCCTCTCTAGATAAGAGACAAATGTAGATTTTATCAGTTGTTATCCACTTTAGCACGTCCATAAATACGGCAATTAACACTTAACACTTAAGCTGTATATACCTCACTCATTAAGCACGATTTGTGCATAAAGTATGTGTACACTTTCAATTGTCGTTACAAAATAACAAATAGCTGGCACTATAACAGTATTTTCTGTATATTTCCTGTCTTAAAACATCGGTTTCTACTTAAAAATAATAATCACCTTAACTACACATACGTCAATATATTGAATCTTGAACTGCGACGATTGTTGTCCAATGTTATTGCGATAAACAATACGTTATGATTCTTACATACCTTTATTAAAACCTATGGTAAATATCCATGCTTTCACACTTTGCTAGTGGATTTATTTTGTGGCAGTTGTTGTTTTAGGCTATAATTTAAATAACCTTTACTTACTCAAAATAAACATCCCTGTCAACTAAATATGCCGACCACAGTATAGATATCTCGACAGAAGGTCCACTCGTGTCGGAACCTTTAATGCTCGTGTCCCTCACTTTTCTGAAACAATTTCTAGGAACTCACGCCTTCTTTTTTGGAAAGATGATAAATCTTTGTAAAAATTGATATCTCTTTGTAAAAATTGATAACTCATTGTAATCAACAAAACTAACTATGTTGATCCGTCTCTGAATAAGGATTTGCTACGTTATTTAATCTATAACATTAATCAACTGCACGCTTACTGGTGTTAGCAGTACAAGCGGCATGGTAGGTAGCAATCAACAGCGTTGTCTTGCGGAATCCATGCAATAAATTTATGCAACTTGAAAAGAAAATCTTACGGCTTGATTTGTCAATTGTCAAAGATAATGTAATATATTCTTAGCAGAAATAAAACTTCATCATTTTACTTTTTTCATAGATTATGAGAATACGGTTGATTACGACTTGTTTACATGTAGTTTTTGTTTTACAGATACATTTCAACAATGGATAAAAATGTCAAACACACTTTAATGAGCGTCGGAATATATACTCACAAATCTTTGGACGGAATACAAACAAGATGTCTTCGCCTTCGATATGTATATTTAACTGACATTTGATTGACATGTTTCTATCATATATTTATAATTATTACTCTGATCTTTCTTACACTCCCCAGGGCTGACATAATAAAAATGTTGTCAACAAACAAAACAAAAAAAAACAAAACTATTTTTTGCTAAGAATGTACAGTTGTTTAGAGCTTGTTTGTATTCTGCAATCTTCGCCATTGTCCTGTTATGCCCGCGCTGCGTTGTGGTCGATTGGTTGGACGAAGCACTTGTTCTTCTTCGCCGTTCTTATCGCTCTCTACTCTTTCGTTACTGTCTTTTTCCTGATGAACGTCAATTGGGATAAGTTGCCTGATAGAACGTCGTAACAAGTCTGAATGACTAGAGTCTCCACGAAGGACTCTGACTTGTGCAGCTCGTGTAATTCCATCGTCACCTTGTAACGATTGTTCAACTTTCGCCACCTTCCAAAAGATACGTTTTGTTTGATCATTGCAAATAATGACGATATCTCCCACTGCTATTTCGGGATTTTGATTACCTCTTGATTTTGAAGTGTATTGCTCTCGTGAGGCTAAAAGATACTCGTTTCTCCATTGAAGAATAAAACGCTGCAGCAAATTTTTGTGATGTTTCGCCTTTCTCGTCAAAGATTGATAGGTGCTCTGAATTTCAAAGTGCTCACTGTTTGGCATGGTCATTGTTCGTCTTCCATACACCAAGTGCGACGGGCTTAGCGGAAGAGATACAGCTTCTTCATCGTCGTACACGTAGGTTAGGGGTCGTGCCTTTATTACGCCCTCGATTTCAACCACAATAGTATGCAACTCGTTGTAGGTTAGATTGGTTCTACCAACTTTCTTTTGCAACGGACGTTTCACGCTTCGAATCAAACGTTCCCAGAAGCCTCCCACCAAGGGGCCTTTTCGACGATAAATTGCCATGTAATCTGATGGTTTGCAAGATAGCGCAACACTTCCTCAGAACGACATAACTTGCGAATTTCTAAGCATGCAGCTCGAAAAATCTTAGCATTATCGGATATAAGAAGAGCTGGCAGTGCTCGTCGACTAGCGTATCTGCGGAACGCGCGGAGAAAGGCTGGAACGCTTAAGGAAGGAATGAGCTCCAGATGAATGGCTCTAGTAGACGCACACGTAAACAATACAATATGCACCTTTAATGGATTATCCGACAAATTATTCCTTTCGCAACTCTCTCGTACGAACAACGGTCCTGCAAAGTCCAAACCTACGTTTGTGAAAGGGGGATCATCCGACACTCTACTAACAGGAAGATCTGGAGGAGGCGTTCCCTCATAAGGAAGACCTTCGGCTTTGCGACATACGACATTTTCTGACGATTTTCTTTACTGCTTCTCGACCACGGATTATCCAAAAATGCTCTCTAATGGTTGTTAGTGTATCACGAACCCCGCTGTGCTTCACATTGTGGTGAGCCTCGCATATTAATAGCTCCACAAATTTTGATTACTTTGGAAGCAATACAGGATTTTTGCTCTCCAGATTCAGTGATGAATTCTTCAGTCTCCTACGGCACTGCAGCACGTGATCATCGTCGAGAAATGGCCCAAATTGCTTAACGTAAATAGGTATTGAAGAATTCGCATTCTTTGACGGAAGGAATAATATTTCCTTTTCCAAGGATAGTTGTTGAATAGACCTTATCCATAGCAGCTTCACCTTCCTTATTTCGTCTGAGCTTGGTTCTTCTGAGGTTATGAGTTTGTTTGTTGTTCGCTCGCACCGTGGCATCTTCTTTAATATGTTGATGAATCTCATTACATAAGCAGTTATTCGAAGAAGTTTGTTCGTGGAGCTATAACGAGCAATGTCGATTGCTTTGTTAAGATCTGGCATGGCTCGTTGTTCGATTTCATTCGAAACTAGTGATCTTACGACATTCGGATGCTCTTTCACAATTTCCCTCAGAACTTCTTCACTTTGTGAGAGGTTGCCAACTGGACGTTTTGGCCACTCTTCTTCGTCCCTTGCCAAGAATTTGGGTCCATTGAGCCATGAAGAAGAATTCGCCCAGAAATACCTCGTGAGGGTAAATCTGAAGGATTAAGTGATCCAGGACAAAAGTTCCAAGATTCCGTCAACGAAATACTTCAAATCTTGTTCACTCGATGCTGCACGAATGGTTTCCATGCTCGATCGTTTCGTATCCAGTGAAGTGCTGTCATCGAGTCAACCCAATAAAAAACTTCCAGACTCTACTTGAGTACCTTTAACAAAGACTCTACTAACTTCTCTAGTACAGTCGCTGCCACCAGCTCTAATCGTGGAATCATTTGCTTTTTCACTGGTGCGACCTTTGTCTTTGAAGCGATTAATTTCACGTCGATGGTTCCATTCTCATAGACTGTTCTTACATAGACAACAGCACCAATTGCACTTTCAGATGCACCACTGAATCCATTAACTTGTGTAGTATAGTATTTCGGTTGGAATAGATAATACTTCCTCGGCACACGAACATCATTTCGAAACCTTAACTCTGACAATAAAACGTTCCACTGTTCACGTCGATTGCCATGCAGTTCACAGTCCCATCCCAATCTATCAAAGCACATGATTTGAAACAGAATCTTGAGCCTTATCGTAAAAGGAGACAAGAATCCAAGGAGATCAAAGATTTTAGATGACCATTTCAACAACGATCGCTTTGTGACAGGTAATGAATTGGCGTAGTCGATTATTTCAGTCAAATTGAACAGAAATGTGTCCTCCACCGTATCCCACACCATTCGTAGTACTTTGACTTGAGTGGGATCCGTGAGCAGCGACTCTTTGCAATTGTCGACTTTGTAAAGGACTGATCATCTTGAGTAACGCATGACTTTTCACTAATCAAGCTCAAATTCTTTTTACCTTCTAACGCTTCGATACACTTTACTACGTTACTGGAATTCGAGCTCCATTTTCGCAAGTTGAATCCACCCTTGGCCATCAACTGCTTTGTTCCCTTGTATATTTGCAAAGCGGTTTCATCGGTTTCGGCACTGGACACAAAATCATCGACATACAGAGAATTTTTCAAGTGTTCAACCGGTTCTGGCTCCTGCTTCTCGTGTGTCTTCAAATGATGGTTGATAGTAGCTCCTAGAATTGCTGGCGAAGGTCGTAGACCAAAAACCAATCGACAAAACCTTAGCTTTAATACTTCTGAATGCGGATCCCTAGTATCCCTTAGCCACAAAAAACGAAGCATGTCTCTATCTTCCTTGTCAATTCCAATCATTAAGAATGCTTTCTCAATGTCAGCAACTAGCCCAATCTTGTTTTGTCGAAATTTGACGAGAAAATCAAAGATTTGTGCAATGAGGTTCGGCCCGGTCAGTAAGCAATCGTTTAGTGAAAAGTTACGCAAGTTCGTCGTAGCAGATCCTCGTACACAACGCGTAGCTTCGTAGTAACCTTATCCTTTCGTATGACACAATGATGGGGAAGATAGTGAATTTTACCACAATCCTTATCAGATGCCGGAACCCTTTCGACTATTCCTGCTGCCAATTGTTCAGTAATACCATTATTGTATTCTTGAAGATTTTGTGGAATCTTTAGCAGCTTTCGATGCAATGATCTCAATCTATTATGACAGAGTTCGTAATCGTCATCAATTTGCACATGATCATTTTTCCACGGCAGACCAAATTCGTAGCGTGTTCCAGTGAATTGAATATTTTGCACAAAATCTTGTTCCTCGGGTGAGTTCTCCGAGTCAAAGGAGTCAATGCCAACGCTCTCAGTTTCCCAAAACGCTTCAATGATATTGTTAACTCATCCCTATCGGTTACGACAGTAGAATTATCAATGCAGTCAGCTGCTAAAATGAGGCTGTTCAGAGTACGTCCGTCTGATTTTTGTGATGACCATCCAGACAAAAGCCATCCCAATTTGCTGCTCATCGCTGTTGGACCATTTTCTCCTCGTACGACATCACCTGTGACTACGTCCCAATAATGATCAGCTCCTATCATAATGTCGATTGAATCACAGCTACCATTTTTATCGGAAGAATCAAAGTCTGCAAGTTCTAAACCATGGAAATGTGGATATTCGTCTATATTTATCCTTCCAGGAAGTGGTGCACATATTGTTGGAAATGCGATTGCTTTAATCTCTACTACCTCACCTCCACTCTTGCTTGCAATGCTCACCTCGAACACTTCGCAGCTTTCTCGTTTACTCTTCCTTTGGCCAAAGGTATTTAATTGAAGTGTCTCCTAACCAATTGAATTTAACCTTAACCGGCCTTGAAGTAACCTTCGAATGTAAGACCTTTGGCTTCCAGTGTTAAAGAGAATTCGTGCTGGAACAGATAGCTCTGGCCGTCTGCAAAAGAACACTTCCCTTGACAGTTCGTGTGACAGCTGTTGTGGTTGGATCCTTGACAGTGTACGCATTTAACCTTGAAGCTACAGGCACCGTCTTTATCATTTTCTATGTTCACGATCTTCATCTTACTCTCGAGTTGTTCAGCGATGACATTACATCGTTCGATGTCTACTTCAGTGGCACCCAGAAGCTCGAGTGCTTCTTTTACAAGCCTTGTACACACGCCACGATAACCGCCTCGTTTGGCGCGAAGTCGTTCAATATTATCCTTCGACATTTATCTGGTTTTCGAATGAAGCCGGCCCCACGTTGGGTGCCATTTAATGATCGTTTGGAATATATACTCACAAAACTTTGGACGGAATAAAACAAGATGTCTTCGCCTTCGATATGTATATTTAACTAACATTTGATTGACATGTTTCTTTTCTATTATGCATTTATAATTATTACTCTGATCTTTCTTACACATACAATATTTTCTACATAAGCTTTTAAAATTTTCACGAAACATTTTACGAAAGGCATCTTCGATTAGAATTAGGTTTTTAGTGTATCTCTTTGCGATGATTCTATATCACCAGAAACTTTCGTCAGAGCCTATAAAATTTTATAAAATTTAACTCGCAGAAAAGCTATTTCCTGCTTTCAGTATATATGAAGGAGTATGGGAAAATCTATCCATGATCTGAACGGAAAAAAATTCGCAAATTTTGGCCAGTGTTAAATCTTGTCCGTAAATACTACTTGTGTTTTTGCCAAGTCTTATCAAAATCAAACCAAAGCAGTTTCATTCATTGTCATAATCATGGCTGCTACACAACATGTATAACTATATGTTAGCACATATAATTTGGACATTGCCTCTACACGAGGATTCAAGGTGTGGCTTAAGCAAAGTCGAACAGAGCATATCTTGTAAAAATTATAGCGTAAAGTATTGTTAAGGTAAACTAAGTTGCTTTACTGAAGAAAAAAGTGCACAGATGTACATACGTTTCTGTTGATATTATGCATTATAAAGTTCAAATTAATAGGGTTACAATGTCAGTTTAAATGTGTACAAACTTTTAGTTTTTGTTTCCTATCCCAAACGAGCAAAGACGACGGAGGCTTGAATGGCTGCAATTGCCGACGGAGAATCGAGTAAACATCGTCTTCGTCAATAGAATAAAATAGTTCATTAAAGCTTAACTTTCTGTAAGCCAGAAAATTAGTTTATAACGCAAACTCACATTGTAACAAAAATCTTGTGACGTCTATCAATAATAACAAAGCAATGAAAGATGTTTTTATTTAAATGAGTGTACGTCACGGTAATGCTTTGCGCGCTTGTACTTACATCTGTTTTTGAAATTCCACTATAGATTACAAAAAGGCATAGCTAATTAACTACAATACACGCAAAAATGCCGGAATTTAAATAAAATCCAGATGGTGTCGTGTTAAGAAATCAACTATAATGAATCACCAGTTTAACAACCTGATCATGAAAAACAGGCTGCAGTGAAAACTACTACAAACCCATTTAGTTAGAGAGCTTAAGCAACAACGTTTTATCCGACAACGGCGTCGTGAGAAATCGCGGAAGACTGGGACGAGCATGACGTTCCCGCGTATCTTTAAAACAGTTAAGCAAAGTTCGTATAGAAAGCGGCGGTAGAAAGTGAACTCTTTTTCATGTCTTCGTTTAAAACAATACGAAACTTTTGTCTTGAGCTTTTTGAAGAAGGTTACATTACAGAATATGAATTGATCATATTGTACAAGGCATATAAATCAAGGAACCCAGAGCTTCCATTCAAAAATTATGAGCCATTTTGTTTAGATAATCTAAGTGAGGATGAATGTAAAGTAGAATTCCGAGCCAACAAACACGGTTTGATTTTCCTCCAACAGAATCTTAGAATCCCTGAAATAGTCAAGTGTCCACAAAGGACAACATGTTCAGGACTGGAAGGGCTATGCATTCTTTTAAATCGTCTTGCTTACCCTTGTCGATTTTCAGACATGATTGGCAGATTTGGGCGACCAGTTCCTGAGTTGTGTATGATTGCAAATATCATCATTGACTTTATTTATAATTATCATAAGCAAAAAATTACAGAATGGAACCATGATCTTTTAAGCCCAGAATATCTACAGGTTTATGCCAATGCCATCCATGAAAAAGGAGCACCTTATGAAAATTGCTTTGGCTTTATTGATGGAACGGTCAGACCAATTTCACGGCCAACAAAACATCAGCGAATTGTTTACAATGGGCATAAAAGAGTTCACTCTTAGAAGTTCCAGGGTGTGGCATTGCCAAATGGTTTGATTGCACATATTTTTGGTCCAGTTGGTATGCTTATATTATTTAAATGAAAATATTATTGTAAACACTATATTGTACAAGCAAAAACAGTCTATAACTCAGGCAAATACTTTCTATATTACAGAAGGAAAAAAACATGATGCTGGTATGCTGGCTGACTCAAACTTCCTTCAAGACCTGGAACAAAATGCTTTTTCTGTGGATGGGAGACCATTATGCATATATGGGGATCCCGCTTATCCACAGAGGATTCATCTACAAGCTCCTTTTGGCATGGGGTAATCACAGACAGAATGAAAGAATTCAACAAGCAAATGAGTTCAGTTAGAGTGTCTGTGGAATGGTTATTTGGAGATGTGATCAACTCATTCCGGTTCATGGACTTCAAAAAAACCCTCAAAATAGGTCTAAGTAGTGTTGGGAAAGCATATATTGTCTGTGCATTGTTAAGAAATTCACTCACTTGCATGTATGGAAATATAACATCCAAGTTTTTTCAGTTAGATCCTCCAACCTTGGAGAATTACTTTATAAGTAATTAATGAATGCCAAAATGACTCATTAAACACACAAACAATTAGCAAGTATGTAACTTGTTATGTAAATACTGACAAGTGTAAGTGAGAAAGTTATTATAATTCAAATAACAAAACATTAAAAGTTCATAGTTACACAGATTGCTAAAACACAACAGTTAAGAATTCTTTCCTTGTAAGTGACAACACAATCTTACTTGGTTGTGAACCTCTAAATAATGTCAAGAAATGCTGTTGACAATTGCTGTTGTTGCTGAAGAAGTAAAGCTTGGCTCTCCATCATTTTAGATTTTGTTGTTGCATCATTTTAAGACTTCTGTTTGTTGTGTAGCTGCTTGGGTACTCAATTGATTTTGTATTTCTTGCTCATTTCGCTTTACTTCTAGTTCTGCACGACGGATTTCAATTTCCTTGCTTGATCTTTCTCTCAAATATTCGACTAATTCACAACTTCCGCGGCGTACTTTCTTAAGCTTAACATCTGAGTTTTGCCATCAGATTTTCTCTTGCATGTTTCGCCCATTCGTTCCAAGGCTGTCATCCTTATATCAATAGCATTTGCATTTTCCTTTTGCTTTTGAACTGATGCTACCTCAAGGAAGCTGTCCTCTTTTTGGCACAACTCTTTAATCAAACTTTCTTTCTCCGACAGTTCGTCGACATCAATGCCACTTGCCCTTTCTTCTTCGCGCATCTTCTGCTTGAACTTAGCTTTTAAAAGACTCCACCGGTCTCGAACACTTCTCTTGTCTTTTAAAGTAAAGACTGGCGCTTCCGTTTTATTTAAGTTTTCGACAATAGAATCCCATACTAATCCCCGATTGGGGCTTCCCTTTTTGTATTGAAACAGATCACTAACCATCATTTCTCTCATCAACAATAAATCGTGCTCATCTGTCCACTCCATTTTCTTTGAATTGTCAGCCATATTAATTTTAGAGAGGTTTTAGAGGCAACCTTGAAACAAGTATTTTCACGTCGGCGCGGAGGCCCGACGGCGTAAACAAAATACATACAACGCTGAACGGAAATAAAAACAACTTCCTCTTGCCGTTGCCGTCCAGTAAAACGTAGTTGCTTAAGCTCTCTGTTATTTGATAACCGGAGGGGCTAGGTGGACTCGGGTGATTATGCAAAATTATGGATGCTGATTGACTTATTTCCGCTAAAATTTTTGCTTTGCTGAAAAAAATATTCTCGACCTCTTTTTGGGGTCTATAGTAGATTAAAGAGAATTTTTTTAAAAAAACAAACACGATATCTTTTTTGGTAGTTCTTTTATAATGCCAAAACTTCTTTTGTTAAATTGTTGGACATTGTATGTAGATATCTTAGTGTCTACAAAAAGTAACATGTCGCTTTCACAGGTGAGATATTTGTTTTATTTGTTCATGAAAGAAGGCCGTAATTACAAACACTGACTTTTACACCAAACATACTGATGCTTTTCTGTTTTGTTTATGAAACACAAAATACTTTTCAATGTAATTGTCAATGTATGAAATTATTTACAAAAACTAATTATTTTGGGAAAGCTCGCTAACACTCATCAGTAAAGCACGTCCACGCTTCTCATCATTTGACACCGTAGTGACGTATCAAATCACGAAGTGGAATTATTGATAACTGGCATGTTGATGATCGTCAGGCTCACGTAAATGGCGTCCTTACTAGAAGTGTTGGTTTTGAATAACGTTTCAAAATCCTTAGCGTAATCAACGTCAATGTCAACACAGTCAAGATAAGAAAAATCTCGGTATTTGTGTCGGGTTCATACCACACATTGTTGCTTGTAAAGCAAATGTGTGGGTGTTTAAGTTTATATAATTACATTTGTATTGTTGTCAGTAAAAGTTCGTGACTCGTCAATCTGACATTTTGTTATTAATAGGTATTATTTGTATTATCACTCAAAAAAAAAAAATTCTAAACTGATCAAAATTAACCAGCACGTATCAAACGAGTAATTGCTGCCAGTAAAGCTACACTACAAACTAAAAGGATAATTGAAGCCAAATAAAATTATTCTTTACTTGGAAGCAGCTACATATTTTTTAGCTTATATTTTGTGTTGACTGTGTTTAAGTGTTAAAGCCACTATGATAGAAGGGCACCAACAGTACCGTGGGCGAAATTTTAATTTGCGATTTGAATCTTCAAAATGTAAAGGCAATTGGACTCAATCAATGCATGAATATTGCAAAATTGACAAGTACGTTGCAATATTCAAAGGAATACAACATACAGTTGACTGTAAGAGGTGTCAAGTCTAATGATCTGTTTCATTGCTCATATTTGTATGATGACTCAAGAAGCTCTGTTGTAAGGTTTTTGAAGTCAATTTGACTGATTCTCTAGAAACATGCCATACTGAGCTGCATTAATAAAAGTATGGTCGAACAATTGCCTAATATAAGCAGAAAGGAAGATTTGCTTAACAAAAAATTCGTTTAGCCGTTTAAGAGCCAATACACCTGACGATACTTTCTTGCAAATAATATCGATATTATCCTTGAAGATAAAAGCTGGTCAAGAGTTCTTCAAAGAATTTTTGATTCATACGCATGTGTGATTGGTTTTCTTCAATTTCAATACAAAGTTGCAAGTTTGAGATCAATTTTGATACCTTCTAATCATTTTTTCAGGAAAGTTACATAAAATAAACTTTATTTACGACCAAAACGACAGAATTATCAATTACCTATGTATTCTTAAAACGGAAAAATTGAAAACTTGTTACGATACGTATAAAAATATTAATGTTTCAGGAAAAATAATGGGAGAGAGACGCAGTTTAAGAGAAATAGACTGTTCTTGTTGAGATCAAAATATGCTACGTGCCCTACATGTGTAATAGCTGGGTGCATGTTTTAATGCTAAAAAACTGTAATATGCTGCATTTATTGAGTAGCTGTATGAGCTCAGTTTATACTGCACACCAAAAAGTGATTACAAAGAGATTCGTGAAGTTTTGACTACACAATATTTCATTATTTTAGATGATTAACTGGCAAACTTTATTAATTAAAAAGAAAGATAATCATGCCTGAAATATATAACGGCTTCCAGAAAACATTGCACAAAAGGTTTTAAATGAAATTTCACATGCATAACAGTCAAACAAAAATTACTAGTAAAAATGTTCTACTGTAAGAAGTTAATAAAGTAAAAACGTTCCAAGAATAATTTGCTTAGCTTTTTCTTTTTTCTTCAACTGTAGCAGGGAGAACGTAAACATCAAGAGCTGGCATTGAATAACCACTTTGAACTTTGAAAAAGCCTCCAAGACCTTCACCATGAACTTCCCATAATGAGCCATCACGGTCTGCTCCTGAACCTTTGTCTTTCCATATGGGAGAAGGATCCATTACGCCCTGAACAACAAATTCTTTTTTAATGCAGGCATACTTTGATCTTAGTGCACTCGTTGGTGGGTCGTAGCCTTTGGTAACCAGATCACCAAGTGCAACATAATCTTTGGAGGAACAACTCTCCAAAACGAGCAATGTTCACTACCGCCCGTACCTTTATCGTTCCATACTTCCTCAAAATGTACGGGTTCGGCCACCATTTCAGGTTTCGATGGCTTTACCAATATTATAGAAGATGTTGCTGGATTTTTGGCACTAGTATGACCAACAGCTGCTTGACCAATTATAAAAAAACCGTAAGGAATTTGAAACAAAGCTGCCTGAAAAACGGAGAGATCCATATCTGCACCAGTATCAACATCAGTATACACTCTTGTGAGTGCAGGAGCTGTTACAACGGTTAGGCCACTCATTTTTTTTTAAATGTCAACAGATGTCTGCTTCGTCTATAATATGTATGATATAATTGGGACAAGCTTAGCACAGACTATTTATAATCAACCATCGTGACGTATTTTACAAAGTTTTACATTATTATACACACAAATCTTTTATGCAAGAAAAAATCTAATAAGGCGGCAGACAAAACGATTTCCGCCCCCTTTTTTTTTTCAGGATGTTCTATACTTGATCGTGAGTCATCTTAAGAGCAACGTCGCGCGTATTTTTTTGCCGAATCTTATCGCAGCATCTATCATTATATCATAAAAAATACATTTTAGATAGTTTGTGAGTTGTTAGCAGAATAACAATTTGTGCCAGCAAATATTTAGGCAGCACCAGCATAACAAAATAAAATGAGAACAGTTGACAAAAATTTTGTTCAATATGCTACACAATGATAGTTTTGAAAATTAAAATATTTGTTGACATTTCGTATTACAAGATCCTGTTTAGAGTAACTAACTCTCTGCAAATGCAAAGCTGGGCTTTTGTCAAAACTGTCATTGAATTGTGCTTGCCACAACAAACGTATAGATTAAAATGTATTGTCTTGACTGTTACAATATCAAAGAAGGACCAGGCCTACTTAATTAAAATTAACAGTTATTGCCACTAGTCTCATGTGACTCCGTGGTTACGAAAAAAGATCACGAAGTAACTATAGAATTATTGTTGATAACTGGCATGTTTATGATCGTCAAGGTAAGTGCTTTGTTCGTGCTGGTTTTGAATGACGTTTTAAAATTCTTACAATAACCATCGCCAAAGTCAACTCAGTCAAGAAAAGAAAAATCTCAGTATTTTGTCGGGTTCATACATCACATGGTTGTTTGAGAAGGGAAAATGTTGGTGTCTAAGTGTTTATAATTTGTTTTGTTGTCATTATAGTTCGTGACTCGTCAATGTGATATTAGGTTATTAATAGATATTATGAGTATATTATTATTCAAAACAAAACCTCCTATGCCGATCAAAAATAAGCAGCATGTATCCAACGAGCTATTGCTATCGGTAAAACCACACTAAACTATAATGATAATAGAAGCCCTAACTAAATTGCCGAAAGTCCTGTTTACGAAAGCTTTATGACATTTGCATCAGTATGAGGTGGTTATAAGGCAAAACACCTAAATTGATAAGATAAATAATAGGTTTGTAGGAAAAAAAATATAGTTATAAGCCTTAAACTATACTAATGACGAAGCTTGTATGGCAAGGAAAATGGTTCAAAATAAGGTATAGCATTGTGTGGTTAAAACTATATTTTAGATATTCGGTGAGTTGTAAGCACAATAACAATTAGTGCCAGCAAACAATGAGGCAGCACCAGCATAACAAAATAAAATGAGTAGAGCATAATGGGATAATCGTTGAGTAATAAGGGGCCTGGACCCAACCGTTATTGTTGTTTGTCATTCGTAAACGAATGACCTTTGTATTTTGTCTCTCAATATATATTTTACAAGATCCTCATTTCGTGAAATAGACTAAGTCTTATCTATGACAAACAACAATTAAAACGACCTATAACGGCAGACGAGCGAAATACAGACGAAAAGATCGGACAATCCAACACTACAAGTAGTTCGAAACGTTTAACACTTGCGAGCAACAACAACTGCCACGCATGGAAGGTCCACCAATGCGTCTCATGATTGACCCGAATGCGAAACCTAAAGCACACCATACACCAATCCCAGTCCCTTTACACTGGCAGGACGAGGTGAAAGCTGGCCTTGACCAAGACGTGGCCCTCGGCGTGATTGAACCCGTCCCAATCGGCGAGCCTGTCACCTGGTGCCACAGGATGGTCATCTGTGCGAAAAAGAACGGTAAACCACGACGAACCGTTGACCTACAGGCACTAAATGCAAACGCCACTAGGGAGACCCACCACACCCAGAGCCCTTTTCACCAGGCACGCTCTGTTCCCAGTGGCAAAAAGAAGTCAGTGTTCGACTGCTGGAACGGTTATCACAGCGTTCCCCTTCACCCAGACGACAGACACCTCACCACCTTTATCACTCCCTGGGGTCGCTATCGGTATAAGTCAGCGCCACAAGGGTACATTGCCTCGGGGGACGGTTACTCACGCCGGTTTGATGAGATTGTATCACACATTCCAAACAAAACCAAATGCATAGACGATACCCTACTTTGGGCAGATAACCTCACCCAAAGTTTTCATCAGGCTGTCGAATGGTTAGATATCTGCGGTCGAAACGGCATTATCCTCAACCCAGACAAATTTGTCTTCGGCTCAGACACAGTCGAGTTCGCAGGGTTTGAAATCACATCAAACTCTGTTCGCCCAAGCAGGAAATTCATCGATGCTATTCGCCATTTCCCAAAGCCGCGCAGTATCACTGACATCCGCTCTTGGTTTGGCCTGATCAATCAAGTCTCATACGCATTTGGAGCCACTGAACGCATGCTACCGTTTAGAAAACTGCTAAAACCCGGCACGAAGTTTTATTGGGACGAGGAACTTAACACACTCTTTGAGGAATCCAAATCCGTTATCATAAATGAAATCCACGAGGGCGTTCGCATCTTTGACAAGACACGTCCCACTTGTCTTGCCACTGATTGGTCAAAACACGGCATCGGCTTCTGGCTACTGCAAAAACACTGTGAATGCCAGTCGACTGGACCACTATGCTGCCACACCGGGTGGAAGATCAGCCTGGTCGGCAGCCGCTTCACATGCTGCTGAATCCCGATATGCACCGATAGAAGGGGAGGCACTGGCGGTCGCAGACGCCCTTGACAAAGCCAGGTTCTTCGTGCTCGGTTGCACCAACCTCACAATCGCCGTAGACCACAAACCCCTGCTCAAACTATTCGGTGATCGGACATTGGAAAACATCCCAAACCCCCGCCTACGTAATCTCAAGGAGAAGACACTGAGGTACAGATTCAAAATGATCCATATCCCTGGTATCCGTCACAAAGCCGCCGATGCGATCTCCCGCCACCCCACAGGTCCAGAGAACCCCACCATGCTCTACCTCCAGGACGACATAGCAGAGTTGAAGGACACTACCACACACACCGGCTTTGACGAAACCATCGCTTCACTCGCTTCCCTAGCACTTACAAACGTGGCCACAACCTGGGACAGGGTACGCATGGCAACTGCAAGCGACACCACTATGCACGATCTCATGAATGTCATTGAATCTGGCTTTCCAGCTTCACGTAATGACCTGCCAACACCATTACAAGAATACTACCAGTTCCGCCACAGCCTCTACACAGTGGACGGCGTCATCATGTACAGAGATCGTGTGGTTATCCCACCACTGTTACGCAAAAATATCCTGGAAGTTCTACACTCGGCACACCAGGGCATATCATCTATGACATCCCGCGCAGAGGACTCAGTCTTCTGGCCGGGAATCACCTCAGATATTGCAGCAATGCGTACGCAATGCAACCACTGCAACCGGATGGCACCATCCCAACCCAGCGCACCACCCACACCAACCATCTCACCAGCCTACCCTTTCAGTGCATCTGTGCGGATTATTTCCACTACAAAGGATCCAACTATCTCGTAATCGTAGACCGTTACTCTAACTGGCCTATTATCGAACGAGCCAAAGACGGTTGCGACGGACTAATCAATTGCCTACGTCGCGTCTTCACCACCTTTGGGATCCCAGACGAATGCGCTACTGACGGCGGACCAGAATTCATCGCCGTCAAAACACGGCAGTTCCTCAAACAATGGGGAGTACACCACCGCCTCGCCTCCGTTGCATTCCCGCACTCAAATTGCCGCGCGGAGGTTGCCGTTAAAACTGTGAAACGCCTCATCACGAACAATACCAGCCCCACTGGTAGCCTCAACACAAACGCCTTACAAATTGCTGTTCTACAATATCGTAACACGCCTGATACCGACACGAAATTATCACCGGCCCAATGCGTCTTCGGTAGACCCATTAAGGATTTCATACCAATTTTCCCCGGCCGTTATAGGCCACACGTCACCTGGAGGAAACACTCAATGCTCGCGAGGAGGCTTTACGAAACCGGCACATGAGAGCGGCGGAACGTTGGTCAGAACACACAAGAAGATTACCACCTCTGTCCATTGGACATCACGTAAGAATACAGAACCAAACAGGACCGTACCCTACGAAATGGGACAAGACTGGAACAGTCATCGAAGTCCTTCAACACGATCAATACCGCGTCAAAGTCGACGGGTCCAACAGAATTACACTAAGAAACAGAAAATTTCTGCGGCAATTCACACCTGTACAAGAGCAGTTACCCAAAATACTATTGATACGGACCTGCTGCTGATACCAAAAGTCTCAACGGAGAACCTTACTCCCAACAAAATGACAGCCAGCAGAAAACAAACACCGTCATTACCATGTCTAAGACCGGCGACACAGACTGACACCCCGGAGCCAGCACCACTACCGAGCACAGATACCGCAGATGGAACTTCACCAAACGCAACCAAAATACCTGAAGATGCCAGTGAACCTACACCAGCGACCACAAAGCCAAGCAAGAAAGCACCACTAGCTCTACGCAGATTACTCGATTTCAACAAGAAAGGGCTGTTAGAAAATTGAGAGGATGAACAAATATCATAGAACAACTTTATATTACGCTTTCCTATACTAGTAAAGACTTAGGGGGGGATAGAGCATAATGGGATAATCGTTGAGTAATAAGGGGCCTGGACCCAACCGTTATTGTTGTTTGTCATTCGTAAACGAATGACCTTTGTATTTTGTCTCTCAATATATATTTTACAAGATCCTCATTTCGTGAAATAGACTAAGTCTTATCTAATGAGAACAGTTGACAAAAATTTTGTTCAATATGCTACACAATGATAGTTTTGAAAATTAAAATATTTGTTGACATTTCGTATTACAAGATCCTGTTTAAAGTCACTAGCTCTCTGCAAATGAAAAGCTTGGCTTTTGTCAAAACTGTCATTGAATTGTGCTTGCCGCAACAAACGTATAGATTAAAATGTATTGTCTTGACTGTTACAATATCAAAGAAGGACCAGGCCTACTTAATTAAAATTAACAGTTATTGCCACTAGTCCCTTGTGACTCCGTGGTTACGAAAAAAGATCACGAAGTAGCTATAGAATTATTGTTGATAACTGGCATGTTTATGATCGTAAAGGTAAGTCCTTTGTTCGTGCTGGTTTTGAATGACGTTTTAAAATTCTTACAGTAATCATCGCCAAAGTCAACTCAGTCAAGAAATGAAAAATCTTAGTATTTTGTCGGGTTCATACATCACATGGTTGTTTGAGAAGGAAAAATGTTGGTGTCTAAGTGTTTATAATTTGTTTTGTTGTCATTATAGTTCGTGACTCGTCAATGTGATATTAGGTTATTAATAGATATTATGAGTATATTATTATTCAAAACAAAACCTCCTATGCCGATCAAAAATAAGCAGCATGTATCCAACGAGCTATTGCTATCGGTAAAACCACACTAAACTATAATGATAATAGAAGCCCTAACTAAATTGCCGAAAGTCCTGTTTACGAAAGCTTTATGACATTTGCATCAGTATGAGGTGGTTATAAGGCAAAACACCTAAATTGATAAGATAAATAATAGGTTTGTAGGAAAAAAAATATAGTTATAAGCCTTAAACTATACTAATGACGAAGCTTGTATGGCAAGGAAAATGGTTCAAAATAAGGTATAGCATTGTGTGGTTAAAACTATATTTTAGATATTCGGTGAGTTGTAAGCACAATAACAATTAGTGCCAGCAAACAATGAGGCAGCACCAGCATAACAAAATAAAATGAGAACAGTTGACAAAAATTTTGTTCAATATGCTACACAATAATATTTTTGAAAATTAAAATATTTGTTGACATTTCGTTTTACAATATCCTGTTTAAAGTCACTAACTCTCTGCAAATGCAAATCTTGGCTTTCGTCAAAACTGTCATTGAATTATGCTAGCCGCAGCAAACGTATAGATTAATATGTATTGTCTTATCTGTTACAATATCAAAGAAGGACCAGGCCAAATAAATTAAAACTAACAGTTATTGCCACTAGTCTCATGTGACTCCGTAGTGACAAAAAAAAGATCACGAAGTAGCTATAGAATTATTGTTGATAAATGGCATGTTTATGATCGTCAAGATAAGTGCTTTGTTCGTTCTGGTTTTGAATGACGTTTTAAAATTCTTACAGTAATCATCGCCAAAGTCAACTCAGTCAAGAAAAGAAAAATCTCAGTATTTTGTCGGGTTCATACATCACATGGTTGTTTGAGAAGGGAAAATGTTGGTGTCTAAGTGTTTATAATTTGTTTTGTTGTCTTTATAGTTTGTGACTCGTCAATGTGATATTAGGTTATTAATAGATATTATGAGAATACTATTATTCAAAACAAACCTCCTATGCCGATCAAATATAAGCAGCATGTATCCAACGAGCTAATGCTATCGGTAAAACCACACTAAAGCGCGGGCCACACTATCGTCGAAATGCAACGAATTTCGTGACGAGTCGCTCGTCAACGAGAAAATATGACGATATGGACGAATTCGTCGCCGTTGAGCATGCACACCGAAATCGTCAACGAGTGACGAGTAATTGTTGCATATCTACTCTGATTGGACAAGAAAAATCACATGACTAATGTTTACTTTCACTGTGCTGTGGCAAAATGGCGGTTGGCAAGAAATATTAATTGAGCTAGTGAGAGAGAGGCGATGTTTGTGGGACAAATTTCATCCTGACTATAAAGATACACGCAATATAAAGAAAAATAATTGGAAGGATGTTGCTCGGGAACTGAAAGTTGCGACCAATAGAGTTTGACGAAGCTCTTGCAACAACGTGTCATACAAGCCCTTTCTTCTCGCCTTTTATTTATGGGATGTACCCAGAACCTTCTTTGTATGTACGTCGTTTTGCAGAAATTAGAAGCAGTAGAATTTTTCTCTTCAATAATAGAAGTTTCTTTTTGCGCTGATAATCGTCCATGCTTGTACGGAAAATCGTTACAATGTGGCACATGTACTCGTCACGACGGCTCGTTGACGAGCGACTCGTCACGAAATTCGTTGCATTTCGACGATAGTGTGGCTCGCGCTTAAGCTATAATGATAATTGAAGTTCCAACTATATTGTCGAAAGTCCTGTTTGCGAAAGCTTTACGACATTTGCATCATGAGGTCATGAGGCCAAACACTTAAAGTGATGAGATTGTTGTCTTTATAGTTTGTGACTCGTCAATGTGATATTAGGTTATTAATAGATATTATGAGAATACTATTATTCAAAACAAACCTCCTATGCCGATCAAATATAAGCAGCATGTATCCAACGAGCTAATGCTATCGGTAAAACCACACTAAGCTATAATGATAATTGAAGTTCCAACTATATTGTCGAAAGTCCTGTTTGCGAAAGCTTTACGACATTTGCATCATTATGAGGTCATGAGGCCAAACACTTAAAGTGATGAGATTATAAGCCTTAAACTATACTTATGACCAAGCTTGTATAGCAAGGAAATTGGTTCAAATTAAGGAATAGCATTGTGTGGTTAAGCAGTCAAGAGAAGTTATTTATGGTTTGGAAGATGGTTAATTAAACCTTTTAAAAAACTATCAATTATACAGTTGGAATACAGCATGCTTTCCTATAAGTCAGATGCACTTTAACATTGTTTTTGAAAATACCGTCTTGATTGAATATCAAAATACTAAGTATTGATTAAAAAATTATGGTTTATAACCTTTGAAATCTAACCCTGACTTATTTTATTTTAAAACAGTCAGCTTTAAGTAATGAAAATTTTAAACTTGAAAATGGATCATTTTGCTGCCACTTCATTGCCAATCTCTGAAGACAATATTTTGCAACATCGACGTCGAAGCGACGCACCTCTGTTTGATATTCTTTATTTGGAAGCAATTATATTTTGTTTTAATTAATATTTTGCGTTGCCCGTGTTATAGCCATTATAGGAAGGTACGAACAGTACGGTGGGCCAAATTTTAATTTACAATTTGAACTTTCAAAGTGTAAAGGCATTTTGGAATCGATTAATGCATGAATAATTTAAAATTGACAAGTACGCTGCATTATTCAAAGGAATACAACATACGGTTGACTATTGCACGCCAAGCATTACAAAAGTGTATCGAGAATTCCAACCACTAGTCGAGAATCTTAAGTGACATATGAGAAAAGCAAGCATGTTTGAGAAAATCGACCATACGTCGAGATTTCTTACTGGCAAACTGGACAGCGGTTGCAAAACGTATATTATAAATACTTCGTGTAACGGATACGTTAGAATAACATTTAACTTGGGAGTTTTTTAATGAATTTGAAGACTTTATATGAAAAATTTCCCAAGCATTATTGAATAAAGATACAATAGTTGCAGAACATTGCAAGAGTAAACTAGAAGACTTTTTTTCCATAGTTGTTGCGATTTCGGGGGCGGTGAATGAGAGTGAAAATACTGCTGAACTTGATAATAATAGTTCACCAACTGCTCACGAACATATAGAATGATCATATACCTGCACTGTTACACCAACAACAAAGCTAACACTGTGCTACAATATTTTAAGAGTGGAGTCCAAACATTTAGTCTCCCATCTCGTGTAAGAGGGGATCAAGGACTTCAAAATGTCGACGTGGCACGTTTTATGGTTAATCAAAAGGGTACAAACAGAGGGAGTTTTATAACTGGCAGGAGCGTACACAATCAACGAATTGAGTGGTTGTGGGCTGAAGTTAATAGAGTGTTGTCACCAGGGGCGGATCTAGAGTATGTCAAATCCGTCGCGCGACTAATGTTTGAAATTCAAAATTTACCTATTCATATTAATTAAAAATTCATTAAATATTTTTACTTTATTATCGCATTTGCTTCGTGATAAAAATCCGGCTTTATTTATTTTTTAAAACTAATGACTAATGCAATGAATATCTCTTTGGTAACCAGATCAGTTGAATTTTAATTGACCTGGAATAACCGACTGATAAGCGGGGTGGCTTGACTGGTTCGACTGATGAAGGAGTCTATGAACGCCAAAAACGCTTATTTCATTGGTCAATAGCCAGATCAGTGGACGATCTGGAGCAATCTCGACTGATAAGCGGGGTGGGCGGACCTATAAGGGAGTCCACGTCCTATCGTGTATGTGCTCTTACTATGATTGGTTTGACCGATTTCCACAAATAGCCAACTGAACTAACATGGTCAAACTCACTCTCTGAATTGAATGTTTGATCGTTTCATAGTAATTTTCTAAAGAATGATAGAAACTAAACTACAATCAGATGGAATTTATGAAAATCTTTTACAAATTCATATATTGACATGAATGCTGCTTTCCAAAATGGGAATTTTTTCAAGAGGGCGAAAAATTTATGGATGAATTGTAAATGCTTGGCAAAGACGATCTCGCAAGCGACATTTCAGTCATTGATGTTCAAAAGCAAGCAAACATTGTTTTGAGTTTTATCAGCAGAAATTTACATCCAAAATCGTAAGTAAAGGACAAGTGAAGTGTATGCATGAATGTAACATATCAAAGTCAATTTATGCGAGTGTGTGATGCGATTTATGTCAATATGGCGTATGGTAAGCAGATTGATGCTTCTAAAGGACTTGCCCAAAGGACTTTTAGCTATGATTTCTTTACTGCATGGGGAATCGTGACCATTATATGGCAGCGAAATCCTACATTCCTGCAAATATATTTCAATGGACTAAAAATCTGTAGCCATAAGGCGCCATACTATTATTTACTTTATTATAAACAAATGTTTGGGGCTTTTCAGTTTATGATCATTGATCATTCAACCATTGGACAGTTATACTACATATTGTTTAAGGTTTGAGAAAACTTACATTAATTACATGAGAAGCTGTTTACTATAACCTCTGACTTTGAGTCTTCTGATCCATGAAGCTTTTTATTTTGACAATTTGACTGGAATGGTATTAAACCTGAGTATTTCACATACATGAAATGTTGTCCTATGTCACTTATTGTCCCCTTTTCCAACTGAACACCTCATGTAGAGATGTAAAGGTGTGTTAATCTACGGCTCATACCAGATTGTTTGCCATAAATTCCAAAGGGCTATTGATGTATGAAAAGCATTTTCTATAAAGTAAAAATGTCTTCCTATGTATGCAGATAAACCTTGAAATTTGGCAAAACAGCAAAGTATTTTTCATGATCACTAGGTAATTTTTCTGATGATCATTATAATTTCTAAACTAAATTAATTCAGATTTACATTTAAACGAGCTTTTATCATATGAAAAGATATTTATCATAACCAGTAAGCATGACACATGAACCAATTTTAACATTCATGTAATTATATATTTAAAGACATGTTGGTTACATTCTGTTTGTATTTGATAATACAATGCTACTAGTGATTGCTACATATCACACCTTGCAGAAAATAATAGTCAAGTGAAATGCCTAATAAACATTTATGGCATTAAGCTGTCCTTAACTGCAAATTTTCACTCTGATAATTTTGCTTAATCTTTGGCAGAAAAAAATTTTGAGTTTTTTCTCAAACGGTGAATTTGCTGGCACTGATGTGGAGATGGGTAAAGGGTTACAATAAACTTGCATGGTTTAAAGTCTGAGCTTTTCTCTATCTATGAACTGTCATAAATATTTGGCAAAACATTCAAGTATTGTTCACTTCATATTTTTTTTGAAAAAAACGTAAGCAAAATGTGTTGTTTTTACGCAAAACGATGCCCACAAAATACATTTTGTATTGCTCTAAAACGCTGAAATGGCATTTTTAAGGCTCTGAAGCTCAAAATTTCTCAGGGGAGAATGCCTCAGACCCCCCAGGTGCGGAGTGCCTCCGACGTTTTATGACTGATGTTTGAAAAATCCTAGATCCGCCCCTGGTTATCACCGCTATACAAAGATCTCTTTAGAGTTTTGGAAAAGAACAAGCTTTTGAACTCACTGGATGAAATTGATTTATTTGCACTACATATGTGTTTCTTCCACGAATCAATGCTTCATTATCAGAATTAACATCACAGTGGAATCACCATAGTATTAGAACAGTTGGTAACCAAACACCTCTGGTACTGTTGGAAAGTAGTATTCATATGATGCCAGATGAAACAACTATTTTAAACTATGAAAGCTATGGAGTTGATTATGATGCACCCTTGTCGGAATTAAGCAATAATAACGTTGCTGTGCCAGCTACAGAGATTGACCTTAGTGAGGATCAAATTAACTACCTCCAACAAAATATTGTTCATTTAGAAGATGACGGAAATAATGGGATTGAACATTATGTAAAAGCAGTTGATATTATTAAAAATTATGTTGTTCCCATCATACTTTATTAAATTTATTGCTCGCTTGATGGTAAATATTAAACAAAAAATTTTTTAATTGAAAAGAAATTCCAATTCAAACTTAAGGTGCAATAGCGAAAGTCTCGGTGTTGTTGTAGATCTGCTGAGCCTCTCTCCGACAAATTTTTTCTAGAAATTTTAAATTGGCTTTAAAATAATGATAACAATCAAATGCTCTAAAATTCTAAGAAAAATTGCTAAAACATAAGCAGTTCCATTTATGCTTCATTGCCTCCAACTTGCTGTATTTTTATGTAAAATTTAACAGCTTTAAGATTTTGAGTGAATCAATCTTTGCAAACAGAGAAATAAGTTTAAGAATTTTCTTGGAAATCAAGGAGCTTTATAGCCCGCGCATAGATTAATAACCAGGTAATATACGTTTGTGAATACTTCACACTTTTCACGTTCAGTGACGTCAACTTTATTTTGATTTTCTTTGACTGACTATCATTGGCTACCTTTATGAAACGCACTAAAACTTTTGTTGGGTGGTCTACAAAAAAGAAAACATGGCGACCTACGGAGATGAAATTTGGTATGAAGCTATGCAGAACAATTAGAGTGTGTATAGCATTATTCCTATCTACGTAGAACAATCTGATGCTTAGAAAAGTTCTTTTCTGCGCGAGATGCTTTTATGAGCGTTCTTACTTCGAATGGCAAATGTCTTTTCTTTCAACTTTATGTCAATTTCGTGTCAACGTCAATTTAAGGTTTCTGCTTCAAAATAAACTTGAAGGCAACTTAACATAAGCTATCAGCTAAAAATTATATATGCCTTTGTTTCTTTTTCTAGCAGGAGACTTCTTCAAGAAAGCCATTTTCAAAAATACATCATAATTTTTGCATTTGACTCCAAGGTCCTTAGATAAGCCTGAATCGTACATCTGATAGGATCTAGAAACAGCAACTTACCAATACATTTCCTTTTAGAATTGTCAGGTTTATATCCAATGGAACATAGGCTTTTGTAGGAACTTGGGATATTCATTGCTTATATCCGAAGGAGGAGTGCAATTTGAAGTCATTGAAAATCTCACTCGTGCATGTTCTCCAAATTGCACGCGAAAGTATGCTTTAACTTATTAATAATATTCGAGAAAAAATTTCTCAATGCTGTTAATTTTTAACTTCAGCGTACGTAGACTTAAGCCGGCAAGTTATTATTGACAGGCTCATATTTTTCAATTCTGTCTGCTATTACTTTTCACAACACCATAGCTTCCACACAAAAAGGAAGAACAAGATATCTACTTTTAGCAGTGTTTATATTTTCGTCCAGGAACGTCTTGTTAACAATAAACGCAAAAAAGAAAATGTACTTAAAACTTACGAAAACCATTGTAATTGATTTGTTTACATGTAACGTTCCCACCTTTGAAGTGTTTTATTTTCATTGGCTCTTAGACCACTTCTTTGTTTGACTAACCAATCAGGAGTGTATTTTTCAAAAATAAATTGCTCTGGTGTTTCGATTCTTTCCACAGGTGTTTCGCATTCTTGCACGAGTGTTTCCCATTTTTGCACTGGTATTTACTATAAATTACACTGCTCTTAACGGATCAGATTTGAGAAAGTTTTTCATGTATATTATTATAAAAATAATCATCCTGTATGATGCCAGCAGTTAACCACAAAATATAAATATATATAAAGTATCTAATGTAGTAATGACTGTAGTACTCACAGTTTAAATTAGGTCTCTTGCGTTGACAGATGAAATTAAAGTGATACCCACATGTAGCCTCATTCCACCGGAAGTTAAATTGTCTGAGATGAATTACAACACAATCTTCTACGCCAAATGGTTTGTTACTAGGTTCTCTATAATGCCATAATGTGAAAGTGGGCTTGACATTTTGAACTGTGCATAATTCATACTTCAATGAAGCCAAGCTATAAAAAAGTCATTATGTTCTAATGCATATTTTTGAAAGTGCACAGCACTGTCAAAGCAATTAAGTATAACATGAGTAACATCGCTACTATGTCAAAAATTTAAAACTGCACGTAGTTGATTTTTAATACAGAACCGTTAATGAAAGTTGTAGTTAATGATTGTAATAAATCCATACCATTGCATGAGTTAAATTCTCCTGAATATCCTTTTATACATGTGCATTTCAACGTTCCACCAATTTTAGTATACAATTTGTTTGGCCACAAAAAGGAAATCGAAAAGTGTTTGTCGCTATATATGAATGAAAAATAATATTTAATCAGGGCTTTTAAAAGTACTATATACTTCAATCAAAAAGATAGTATCAACCTCAGTATACAACCAAAATAAAGATTTCTGTATATTTTTGCATGTCTGAGAAAGAAGATTCGTAATTGCTACTATAATAAACTACATCACCTTGGACTTGAATGTCTTTTGTCTCTTGTTCTTTAAATGGCTTATTTTATTTACTTGTGCATTACCGGGCTTTCTTGCAAGTAACATTCTTAACAGTGTCATTATCAATTTCTTTACAAATATATTGTTTTTTGCTGTATATAACAGAGAACAACTTTCAACCATGCACTTTTCAATTTTTTCTCATCTATTTTAGGTACTTGATGTGAGAGTTTTAACAAATTGATTGATTGACTGATTGATTTATGTTTTGATTGATTGATTCATTGAAATGATTGATCGAGTTGTAGCTTACCGTTTAGTCTTGCAGTGATGCTATGTATTACTGCCAAACTATAACGACCATTGCCAGTAGGAAAGAAAAATTTACAATTCTTACGTTGATCAGTTGTGTTATGGACACTTACGATCCTTTATTTCTTACTATTCAAGAAGTAAAGAAAATTTTCAAATATTACAATGGGACCTCCTAATATTCCAAAACCAATCAAATTTTGTGCTTTGTTATCACAAGAAAACACTCTCCCATTAGAAAAATGCTGATAAAATTTCTTTTTATCCATGTCAATTGTTAGATCGTTTGCTTTTGACTTAAGAGGAACTGACCAAATTCAATGTTTATGTTTGGCAATGTTCCATATCCAAATGACACGTTCTGTATCTTCCGCCAAGAAGAGATGCCTGAAAAATATGTTTATTCCTACATTTTTTTTAACTACTAAAACAAACGAAAACTAAGAAGATTGAAATATGTATGAATTGCAGTAAGGTAAATTCATTTTGTAAATTATTCATTCATTGACCAAAACATAGTTTGTTTTGATGCCATTTTGACAAATAGACTTTGTTTGTTTACAGGTACAAGACTAGTTTGAAATTTTGACACGATAAAAAAATTTTGTTTAGCATATGAACGACTGAATTAGCTACTATGAGCATGTTCATATGAAATATTTTAACAGTTTAACAAGATCATTACCATCTGATATATTTATGTGGTACAATATGATACCTACTCCGAATAAAAAGTTCATGTATAACTCAATATTTGAGACGGAAAAAAGAAAATTTGTTTTATATTATTGAAAATCTTCAAATGGATTATCTCCTTGAAATAGACAACCTCTAATCGAAAAGTGACAAAACAACCCTTAATCTTTTGAAAGATTTAGTTTGTATTTTTTACAATTAATATTATCAAGGGTGTTTTATTGTTGATAGAGGTACAGTATGCAAGATGTAAAAACGAACTGCTAACGTAACTTTATACAATGTCAAATGACCAAGATTGTCCTTCCTTCAATAAGTTATTAAACTCAGATGCAAGATGACCATAGCTCTCATATGTGGTAGGAATTTCTAAACAAGGTCCACATGTATGAGCAATAGGTCGTCTTTGGAGTCCACTTAGATTTGAAAAAGTTACTTCTATCAATGTGCAAGTAATACAGTCGCTTCCAGGGATGAAATGGAGAAATGTATCGATAGCTTTACATTCTAATGACCGAATGTACCTTTTCAAATGATCTATTGTAAGGCCCTCTATTTCATTTCCGGTTTCGGCCTTAATCAATTTTATTAACTTTTTGGCCGTAGGTTGCCTACTGGTATAAAGTTGAAGAATGCCTTCTTGTGTTTTAAAAATGTCATCGTATTGGAGCATTCTTAAAACTGGAGACCAGAAGTGAATTATGTACAGTGGCTTTTGAGGAAGTTCTTGGTGGGCCAAATTGGACATAATCTCCTTGATGTTATCTTTCGTCGGAAGTTTAAAACACTTGAACATTAAGAAAAAGTCAAGAATGTCTTCGTCTTCGAGGTCACAATTTTCGTTCATGCAATTATAAAAAACTCGGCGATCTTCAAGAGTCACGTAGTCACGAAAGGAATTCAGCAACAACTCTCTACCTAAATTGTCCTCTCCGAATAAGCATGTACAAAGCAGTGCCGGTGATATTTTCATAGGAAAGTATTTCAGCAGGTTGTAACCGTAGACAATAACTCTAGCAATAGACTGACAATCATTTTTTTGCATGTCGTGCCTAATCATAGGAAACTTATCGCTCGAGCCGAAACATTAGATGTTGTATACGCCATGCCAAAAATGTGTCAAAACATCCAGCATTACTCCTTTTCCTTTCTATTTTTCTTCCCTGCCGCTGTAATCAATTACGGTGGGGCAAACCAAACAATTAAGCACATCTGCATCATTAAAAATGGCTATGACGTCTTGACGTATTGTAGTTCTGTGAACATTAACAGCTCTTACTTCTCTATTCTCAGCTGGCAAAGACAGGAATGGAGTATCTATCAATGCCGAAAAAACACCTGCAGAAAAAAAAATTCAATTGTAATTCAAACAAACACAATATACCAGTATTTTCAAATCATATTACCGAGATCTATGAGTTGATAAATCTAAATTAGAACAAGGCCATAAGATGAGAACCTGCTTCGTTCAAAAGAGAAAGATCATCAGTTTCAAGGAGTGTGCTAGTTTGAGTTGAGGAGCCAGCGGCAGACAGTGAACCAGTTTCAACCACACCATCAGTTTCAGCCACACCATCAGTTTCAGGTACACCATTAGTTGCAGGCACAATATCAGTAACAGGCACAGAATGAATTTCACTGGTTTCAGATATGCTTATATTATCATCATCCAAAGGTTCATCTATTCCTATATAACATATTTTTTAAAAAATTCTTGCAAAACTATTGCAATGCATAATAATTTGCATATCATTATGAGCATATTCAGTTACTAAAATCTTGTGAATATGAATGCAGACTACAATAATTAAATTAAACTATTTGTGAGCTGTCTTATCTGAATTCATACGAATAATTTAATCAAGTCAAGAACAATAGTCATGACTTAAGTTTCTTAATTATGAAAATTTATATAGATTTGCTAAAAGAAAGAATATAAAATTATATACCTCGACATATTACTGTCACAAAATACAATTGTAAAAAAAGATTGTTTGAATTTAAAAAATAGTTTTAGATTATTTTAGTGTACAATGACTTGATCCCTCTTATGACAAATGTGGAAAGATCCCATGCTTTTACCCAATCTATGTATTTTAGCTTCCCTAGAATTGTTCCTGTATATGAACAACATATCAGTTTTTAAAAGCACACTATTTACATGATGAGCATGTAGCAATCTAATTCTCGAATCTTTGTTGCATTTCCCATGTTAAGTAGCTGGACACTAGGTCGTACATACACTGGTTTTGTGCGTATAATCTGTGGAGGATAACACCATCCAATGTCTGACCAGGGCTAATGTTGCCGCAAACAGAGTGGAATGTACCGATGTTAACAGTTCTATATCTGTACCATGTGGAATTTTTCCATCAAAGGCCATCATTATATTAGTTTCGACAGCAGCGGCTGACAAATCTTTTGAAAACCGACAACCTGAAATCATGTGACCATTTTCTACCAACATCAACCGAGCGCCTTGCCGTGGAACTGTATTATCTTTGGGACCGCTTAATAGGATTAAATCTCTCAAAAATGGCCTGTTATCAATTGCTGTTGATGAACGAGTTTGCCTTGTTCGGCTTCTTGCAGCAGGTCTACTTGCGGGAAAATAGCGCCTCGATTGAAATGCAGTGGATGAAATTCTTCTAATTGGGAGGCGATTCTCTGTTGTAGCTGTTGATGCCATTTTATTAGGGTGATGCGCTAATTCTCTTTGGCAACTCGTTTCAGCATTTGGCAAATTCAAAGCGGTCGTATGTCGTCCAAATATAGTTCTCACTTCTTAGCTTACAGAACTGTCAACGTCAGGTGATGTTCTTTCAGACAGCTCTGTAACTCTGCCAAGAAGCTCCTGAGTAATTTCTCTATTGCTCATTTCTGTCATTTTGGTGAGAGCGATACAGTATAGATAGAAAAGACAAAGTTACCAACCCGCCGAAATTTGCATATAATTAATAACTGCTTATGAAACAAACAAGTGTTGTTAAATCATTACTTCGTGTTGTTAAAGAAAAACTCATCATATAAATCTCGTCCGATAAAAAATTTTGTTACAGTTTATAAAAAAACTTGTCTTATAAATCTCGTCACAGTTTATAAAACAACTCGTCATATAAGTCTCGTCATAAAAAACTCGTCTTATATATCTCGTCGTATAAATCTCATCACAGTTTATAAAAAAAACTCGTCATATACATCTTGTCATACACAACTCAACAATAATAATATAGTTTTCACACCGCATTGTAGTAATTTCGAGTACCACTTTACGAATCTCGAATTAACTTATAGTAATTCTAATACGACATATAAATCTCGATTCACTGTTGGCAGGTTTGTCTTGCCATAGAGGAACAAAACAAAACAAGTTAACGAGCAACGGTATTACAATAATAACATTCATGTGATATGACATGTGTCATATCTACTTAATTATGCAAAATGCTGTTTGTTTATATGTTTTTCTTTGATGTTCATATCTCAACAGTCACTTTCGAAAAATGTAAACTAGTCTTTATTCCTTTAAATGTTTGTTACTCCCGTATTAGATCTCATTCGTTGAAATACAGTTCTTCCTAATGGTTTCCTTAACATATCAGCAACCATTTGTTGTATGATATAATAATCAAGTGCAATTTCTATCTTCAGTGCTTTGTCGCAGATGAAATGATATTTTATGTCGATGTGTTTCGTTCTTGGATGGTATTTCTGGTTTTTCGACAAACTTATTACTCTTGCCATATAATAATGTATCGTAAAATAGGTTTGGCAGCATTCCAATGGTGTTGGTTAGGGTTGGCGCTGAATTGATTAACTTTCAAAAGTACTTGTGCCAGGTCTGGTCTTGTCGCTGCAACTGCATACGTTAATGCACCAATCAATGCTTGATATTTAGTTGTGTTCATCTTCTCTCCTTTATTACTCAAAACTTCGTTAAAACTCAACGGAACTTGCAGGAGGATTGCAGTCTTGCATTCCAAATCTCTTCAATATATTCGTCAAGTACTTTGATTGATGAAGTTAAATCTGTTTCTTTTCCCTTTCTCGTTGAATTTGAATGCCAATACAGAAATGAATTTCGCCTAAATCTTTCATTTCAAAGCTTTTTTTTAGAATATCTTTCTCGTCTTCTAGCATTTTCTTGTTGTTATATGCAAGAATCAAATCATCGACATACAACGCCTAAAAGCATGACATTCTCTCCCGCTCGTTTAATATACAGGCACCGATCAGATTTGGATTGGACGTAACGAGATTTCTTCATGAGCTGATCAATAGTATCCAATCAGCACCGGCAGATTGCTTCAAGCCGTATAAGCTTTTGTTTATTTTACAGACCATATGTTCTTGTCCCTTTTTCTCGTATCCTTCAGGTTGCTTCATGTATATTTCTTCTTTAAGTTCACCATTCAGAAATGCTGTTGACACATCCATTTGATGTACTTCCAAATTTAACTGTTTAGCAATTGCTAAGATAGAGCGAATTGTTGTATGTTTTTCTATTGGAGAAAATGTTTCTTCATAATCTAAACGATATTCTTGTAAGTATCTTTTAGCAACTAATCGAGCTTTATGACGTTTAATTGAGCCATCTGCATTATACTTTACTTTGAATATCCATCAAGAATCTATGGCTTTACGATCTTTAGGTAAATCAACCAATGTCCAAGTATTTTTCTTCATGTGGGAAGAATATTCACTGTCTACTGTTTGTTTCCAATTCGCTTTATCTGGACTATGAAAAGCTTTATTAATATTGAGTGGTTCATCGTGACGATAGGCTCATCATCAATGATAGCAACATTGTTCTGTCACCAAATATCTGTGTTCACCACACCATGTATTTCAGGAGATTTGTGTATTCGTGTTGATATTTGTTGTAGTTGTTGTTCATCTATCATACTGTTGCTGGAACTATCTTCCATTTCTTCATCGACTTCATGTTCTTCGTTGCCTTCTAATAGTTCATCATTGAGTTTTTCGGTCACAATATCTTTATCATATCCATGTAATACGATGGTGGATTTCTTTGGTCGATGAAATGAGCTTTCATCAAATAACACGTCTTTTGATATCTGAATTTTACCAGTTGAAGCGTTGTTGAGTCGATAACCTTTACTTGTGAAATGCATTGTTTGAAAGGTGGCATGCGCAATTTGCCAAAATCGTTTTTCAACAGTGGAATATTAAATACAGATGACATAGAATACAAGAAGCAAGTATATGAAATAAATTACTGGTGTAAGATGATTATGCGCTAAAAGATTTTGTAGATGTGTCGTGTTATTCAAATAGTGGTGCACCAACTGTTTATAAAGGAAAGGTAAGTTTAATAAACCGAAATTATTTTAGTCGGAAATGTTTGCTTAACCTTTTACTTTGCGAGCTTGTTCAGTGATTGTTCAACTACTACACTGCCAAGGGGTTTATTTAAAAAAAACTTGCCCACAGCGAGACATCCGCGTCTGTAGTGAATTGCAATCTGTGTTATGTACATTAGACTAGGTAACACATCTCTCGTGGAAATTAAAGCGGGAAGCTCGATCATTTGCTGTTGACTTAATAGGGGGTGTCGGTCTTACTTTACCATCCTTTTGTATTACAAATTCACATTTTTTTGCTTTCTTATATTTTAAAAACTTCTGATTTAATAAAAGTTTTAATGAAATGTACAGGAAAACCGGTGGAGAGTTTTAACCCTAATGTTGTATTATCTGTGCTTTTGTAATGACTGAGAAATGAGATAGCATGTTGTATCGTCATTTAAAAGTTGAAGTTGACAAGGACAATTTCTGTTCCATGAGGCATTTTTCAAAGATGAATTCTCAGTCTACGACAAAGTATCAACAAACGCATTCATATCTTCAATATATTCATCTATAGTGTAGATGTTCATAAAGGAACTGGTTAAAAACTTTGCTTCACTAATGAAAAACAGAAGTTTTGCATATTTCTATGATGTACATCTTGTATAATTTGATGATATAGTTTTCAATTTACTGATATATATCAAATTATCTTTCTGATTATTTGTCTATGTTGATTTGTTTTGTTTCTTTACAGAATAAACAATAAAAACGTAGTTTGAAATTACAACCGTCATTTTTAATAATTAAATTTGTGAAGAAAAAGAGATGTCTCGAACAAATGTTTGAAGTAATTTTCTATTAACGTCAAGATGCTTTTGAGACTAAGTGAAGTTATTTCTTATTTTTATAAAGAAAAATAATTGCGTTTTAAATTGCTCGACGTGGCTTGATGAGAGGAAAATTAATTTTTTTTATTAAGTGTACTCTCTCTGAGTAGTAAAATTCACTTTTGCTATGGTACGAATCACCTAAATACATTTTGCTTTCTCTTCAAACAGTTTACACCGCTCTTAAATAAATTTAAAAATTTGATTTTCTAAGCAGATCTTTTGCTAGAAATAGAGAGCTTAAGCAACTACGTTTTACTGGACGGCAACGGCAAGAGGAAGTTGTTTTTATTTCCGTTCTGCGTTGTATGTATTTTGTTTACGCCGTCGGGCCTCTGCGCCGACCTGAAAATACTTGCTTGAAGGTTGCCTCTAAAACCTCTCTAAAATTAATATGGCTGACAATTCAAAGAAAATGGAGTGGACAGATGAGCACGATTTATTGTTGATGAGAGAAATGATGGTTAGTGATCTGTTTTAATACAAAAAGGGAAGCCCCAATCGGGGATTAGTATGGGATTCTATTGTCGAAAACTTAAATAAAACGGAAGCGCAAGTCTTTACTTTAAAAGACAAGAGAAGTGTTCGAGACCCGTGGAGTCTTTTAAAAGCTAAGTTCAAGCAGAAGATGCACAAAGAAGAAAGGGCAAGTGGCATTGATGTCGACGAACTGTCGGTGAAAGAAAGTTTGATTGAAGAGTTGTGCCAAAAAGAGGACAGCTTCCTTGAGGTAGCATCAGTTCAAATCAAAAGGAAAATGCAAATGCTATTGATATAAGGATGACAGCCTTGGAACGAATAGGCGAAACAAGCAAGAGAAAATCTGATGGGCAAAACTCTGATGTTAAGCTTAAGAGAGTACGCCGCGGAAGTTGTGAGTTAGTCGAATATTTGAGAGAAAGATCAAGCAAGGAAATTGAAATCCGTCGTGCAGAACTAGAAGTAAAGCGAAATGACCAAGAAATACAAAATCAATTGAGTACCCCAGCAGCTACACAACAAACAGAAGTCTTAACAATGCACAGACAATATATGCTTTCCCAACACTACTTAGACCTATTTTGAGGTTTTTTTGAAGACCATGAACCGGAATGAGTTGATCACATCTCCAAATAACCATTCCACAGACACTCTAACTGAACTCATTTGCTTGTTGAATTCTTTCATTCTGTCTGTGATTACCCCATGCCGAAAAGGAGCTTGTAGATGAATCCTCTTTGGATAAGCAGGATTCCCATATATGCATAATGGTCTCCCATCCACAGGAAAAGCATTTTGTTCCAGGTCTTGATGGAAGTTTGAGTCAGCCAGCATACCAGCATCATGTTTTTTTCCTTCTGTAATATAGAAAGTATTTGCCTGAGTTATAGACTGTTTTTGTTTGAACAATATAGTGTTTACAATAATATTTTCATTTAAATAATATAAGCATACCAACTGGACCAAAAATATGTGCAATCAAACCATTTGGCAATGCCACACCCTGGAACTTCAAAGAGTGAACTTTTTTATGGCCATTGTAAACAATTCGCTGATGTTTTTTTGGCCGTGAAATTGGTCTGACCGTTCCATCAATAAAGCCAAAGCAATTTTCATAAGGTGCTCCTTTTTCATGGATGGCATTGGCATAAACCTGTAGATATTCTGGGCTTAAAAGATCATGGTTCCATTCTGTAATTTTTCGCTTATGATAATTATAAAGTCAATGATGGTATTTGCAATCATACACAACTCAGGAACTGGTCGCCCAAATCTGCCAATCATGTCTGAAAATCGACAAGGGTAAGCAAGACGATTTAAAAGAATGCATAGCCCCTTCAGTCCTGAACATGTTGTCCTTTGTGGACACTTGACTATTTCAGGGATTCTAAGATTTCGTTGGAGGAAAATCATATCGCGTTTGTTGGCTCGGAATTCTACTTTACATTCATCCTCACTTAGATTATCTAAAAAAAATAGCTCATAATTTTTAAATGGAAGCTCTGGGTTCCTTGATTTATATGCCTTGTACAATATGATCAATTCATATTCGGTAATGTAACCTTCTTCAAAAAGCACGCAACAAAAGTTTCGTATTGTTTTAAACGAAGACATGAAAATAAGTTCACTTTCTACCGCCGCTTTCTATTACGAACTTTGCTTAACTGTTTTAAATATACGCGGGAGCGTCATGCTCGTCCCAGTCTTTCGCGATGTCTCACGACGCCGTTGTCGGATAAAACGTTGTTGCTTAAGCTCTCTAATAGGGAGTTTTAGCAAGAGTACGACTCATTGAGTTCTATAATAACTGGAGCGGCTATCTCAAGCGCGGCCTTAGATATCTGATGACGCAAAAAAAAATGGCGCATTTCGTCCTTTGCCGCTGAGATTTACCGAAATTGACCGCTTTTCCGAAAATTTTACAATTTCCCACTCCCTCCTGAGGCAAGAGTGAGGAAAATGTATGTGTGTATTTCCTTAAAAACCTTAAATTCATAACAGCGAGTCAACTGTGGTTGTCAGTTATCTGCTCTTACGAGGATGCATTTATAACTATCGACGAAAGAGCTATAATATATGTCGGCTACACATGAATGAATGCAGATGTGGGTCGTTCTTTTACCAGCGTCAAACTTGTTTGATCGATTAAACTCTTTAGTCTATACGAAAAAGTATATCATAGTTCATTTACACGGTTCACGAGAGAGAAGTTAGCTTATTTGTTATCATTGCTATTTTGCTTCTTTTCATGCAATGGGCAATGGCTTTTTTCGCCACAATTGTAGAATTTTTACTTGTTTCTTTAAAAAAGTAAATTTTAAATCTCTGGATATTTACGGATTTTCTGTAATTGAGTTTCATATGAAATTTCAAAAAGACTCAAGTCTGCTTAGGTTTAGTAAATGAAAACAAACAATATTGTATAGAACTTACTTTAAGTAACCTTTTTTGTGATGTTCTGAAGTGCAACTGCATCAAATACTTGTAAAGTTGTAGCACATTTTGACAGGGGCGGATTTAAGGGTCATCAAATCCATCACGCGACGAACGTATGAAATGGTGATTAATTATTCATGCAACATACTAAAATTAATAAATAATTTAGTCAACTATCACATATCGTAAGCCAGTGAACTCCATATATATATATATCTGGAATGATAACGACAATACATTTTATAGATATAAAATTGAAGCCAAAGTCCTAGTCTCTTGCGCGGTTTGTACGTCAGTTCCAGTCCTTCAAAGTCGAATATTCGCGCGGTTTGTACGTCAGTATCATTCCCCTGAGTGCTAAACATACACGGCCAATATAAATTTGAATACAAATTGCAAAAGCATAAACATATAAACAACATCACGACAAACAACACACGAGGCCAACTCTTCGCAAAAGGTTATTTTTTACAGCTGAAACTTTACTACAGTGAGTTCGTTGTAACTTACAACTTGTAACGAGGAAAAGCCAACTGAAAATTACACTGTTTGCTAAAAAGACAATACAATAGAAAATATGACGAAAAAATATTCAAGCATAAATTTTTCTTTCGTCGGAAGGTAAACTTTCAAACGGAAAACAAAAAAGACAGTGTTTGTCTTTTTTGTCATTTAAGTGGATTTAAAGATATGTTTTTCCGAATAAAAAAGAAACTTGAATATCCAGTTTCATAAAAAATATCGAGTCTATAACTCGCATTTTTACTTTTTACAGAGCGATTATATTTTTCATCGATTTTGATAGTGCTTGAAACTTGAAATACTAAATGGTTGTCATCTCGATATCAATAATTGAATATCCTTAAAGACTTTGATATGTTTTAAAGGAAAACCGCAGCGTAAGAGCAGATCGACTAAGTTCACCTCATCTTGCTTCTCGATTTATCACTTTGATTCACTTTCCGTGAACCTTTTCATTACAAACATTTCGTTATTTTTACGCTCTGATCAAGATCCGAACTCTATCATTACCAAGGGACAACTGATTTAAAAAAAATAAAATGAACACGCGAGAGACTAGAGCCTGACGTGTGATGACGAATGATGACAACAAATATTTTTTGGCTTCAATTTTGGCTTCGGTTATCATTACAGTTATTCAAATGTCGAGTTCACTGTCGTAAGCCAAACGAAAGCATAACGATCAGAATTAATTAATGGCCTGAGTGTACAGCCGTTTTTTTAAGGAAAGCTATGTAATTAGCCTCAAATATGATCTCAAGCCCACAGATCCATCAAAAAGTCAAATCTTAGTCTTCTCATTGGTCAATTCGCCTATTGCCATGGAAACTTGCAGTTTTGATGTATCTGTGGGGAGGCCTGATGGATTGACGACTTTCAAGGGCTCTAACAATCATATTTTATATTATCGACTAGTATTTTTACTTTGTTATTTTACGCTATTTGATACTTTGACTGATTCACAGCGGGGGTCATTTATTTTGAAGGTCTTATCTTTCGCTACATCGCAAAATTGCAATCACGCTTTGTTTAAAAAAGTTTCAGTTGTATCTGATATGGATTACGGTGTTGTTCAAGCTGCCTTTGCGGCAGATGATTGTAAAATTTTGGCAGGTTTTTATGTTGATCTTGCCAGGCAACTAAATGAGCAAGATGAGATATCGCTTGAGCAACTATTGGGTGCCATAAGTAGCTCGTCAAACAGCATTAGCAGAAACTATTGCGCGGAAACTTATATTCCTTTGACTGTTCGAAATCAAAAGGAAAAATCGTGCATAGCTTTGAGGTAAACTATATATTTTGTACAATTTTTCTCATATTTCACTAACAATATGTAAGAATGTAAATATGCATACAAACGGTATTGATGACTTGCCTTGTTTACGTTCGCACGGTTTGCTGGCAGGCAGATAAATCTCAAGGGAAGTTAAGCATTTTTGCTTAATTGTGCTGTGTTTCCAAAACGAAAGCACTATACAAAGTCTGCTTGCTATAAGTTGCCAGCAAAACGTCTGGTTGTATATTACAGGTCACTTGTGTTGTGTAAATCTCATCAACCTTTCAACTTGCTGATTTTTGTGGTTTTAGACTCGCATTTTAAAAACTTTATGAATGTACAGTGAGATAAACTTGTCAAATTTTCAGTTCAACCTGCTTGTTGATTATTCCTTGATTCTTTATAATTCTACTATTAACTATCCTATTTGAATTACTTATATTCATTCCCTGCTTATAGTTGTCAGCACTATTACACATTTCATATAGAGAATGTAGATTTTGTCAATATAAAAACATAAAGTAAATATCATATTTACGCGAGATTTTATTGTCAGTTAGCTATTTTATTACTCAATAAAACTAAATAAGATTATAACATGATTATATAATACATTTATCAAATAATGTCATATATAGAACATTTTGGAACCAAACCCAAAAATTCTTTCATCATCAGCTTCATGTATTTTCTTAGATCAGAAGCTTCAGGGAATTGCTTGTACAGTTCCGTGTCTTTGTCTCTGCTTGGTGATGATAGATTGGTTCCAACTTTAAGAATCTTAACCTCACTTGAGCTTTTCCTGAATGCTCATTTTACTGTGAGCATCCCTGCTTTTGTCTGCCATTGAAGAGCATCCTGATTTTTTTAAGGGAAGTATAAAAAATCTTTTACCCTTATCTGTCTCTGTTGAGTCCTTAGATACCGGTGCTAGTAAGGAAAATTTAGTGAAGAAAGAGGCTGTTTTTAATTGCAATGATAGTAAATGGTCATCATTTCTTTGTATTTTGGGTCTGTCTTCAGTTTTGAAAAGATGTATTGTTACATATTATCCGGATTGTGGACAACACAGGCTCAAACTTTTATTTAATCGTGTTATTCAACCCCGCTTGCATACTACTAGGGTTGAAAAGAAATTCATATTCTATTCTTCCATGAAGGTGACATAAGAACTGGAGAATCATTTCAGCCTAACCATTTTGTCCCTCTTCTTTTCATGCAATTGCACACAAGCGAAAGTCTGCTGACATTACACAAGCCACAACGTCAGCAAAAACGTAAGGTGCCTTCCTTATTTTCCAAGAAGGTGGCAAAATTTCCTTCTGGTAATATTCCAATTATTTCTAACTTTTACTGCATCAGAAAACAGCCATCCAAGTTATTTGAAAAAGCCCAATGAAACTTTTTCTTCTGCCAAACAAGTTCCTTCTTATATCACGTTGAAACAACCAATTAAGTCCTCCGCTAGTCAATCTTGTCCAGAAAAGAAGTATCATTCTGTGCATAATTTTGATGTTGCAACTTACCAGGATAAAGTTAAAGGCTTAGATACTTCTGGTGTTCTTCAATTGATTAAAAATGTTTTCAGGCCTGATGAGAATTTTTCCTTTCCTAAGACCGGTGGTAGGAGCTTTAGATATGACTGGCTAAAAAAATATGACTGGCTATGCTACTCCCCATCAAAAGATGGTGCATTTTGTTTGTCATGCGTGCTTTTGGTCATCGCTTCCCTGGTAAAGCTTCTAAGATTACAAATTTGTTTTCTAAACCGGTTTCACGCTAGAATGATGATGCATTTACTTTTAAACGCCATGATGAAGGAGAAGTGGGGTTGCATGCCGAAACAAATCCAATTTTATTTGCCTTACGTGCTCAAATGTCAGGGTCTGCGCAACCAATAGAGCTCATGTTAGAAAGAAATCTTAAAAAAGAAGTCGATCAGAACAAATGTAAACTGTCTTCTATTGCTGATTGCATTCTTTTTTGTGGTCGTTTAGGTTTACCTTTGCGTGGCCACCGTGATGATGCTAAATATCATCCAGAGGTTGGTCAGTATTCTACCGGGGGTGTTGGAAATTTTGTGGAGACACTAAATATTTAAAGTTCGTTCAGGGATGGTGTTTTAAGGGATCACTTAACATCTTGTGGGAAAAATAGAAGTTACATCTCTAAGACCAGCCAGAATAAAATGATCAAGTGCTTTGGAGAGGTTATTACTGAACAGATTGTCAACGACATTAAGGTTAATAGGTTCTTTTCTATTATAGCTGATGAGGCTGCAGATTCTTCCCATAGAGAGCAAATGGCTCTAATTTTACGTTTTATTGACAAGAATATGGACATAAGAGAGGAGTTCATTGCCTTTCTTCAATGTAAGTGGGGATTGAGTGGAGAGAACCTTGCTAAATTAATTCTAGATAAACTTAAAGACCTTGGCTTGCCAATTGAAGACTGTCGCGGACAAGGTTATGATGGTGCGGGTGCTGTTGCAGGTTGTGTTAAAGGTTTGGCTGCCCAAATTTTGAAGCTCAACTCGAAAGCATTATATACCCACTGTTATAGTCATAGGCTTAATTTGTCAGTTTGTGATTCTTTGTCAGATATTGAGGTTAAGAAAGTACTTAACAAAATAAAAGATGTGACAAATTTTATCAATATTTCTCAAACACGCAATATACCGTTTGAGGAGACTGTACGCAATAGTTTAGAAACGGACTCAAAAAAGACTAGATTGCCAGATGTTTGTAGAACCAGATGGGTAGAACGAGTTAAAGGTTTATACACTTTCGAAGAATTGTTTGTTCAAATTTTTGACACACTGGATAACATGGCAAAAGGTGGCAGTCCCTCTCTCGCTGCTGATGCATCCTCTTTGCTTGAAGGTCTTTCTGAGTTTCATTTTATCGCCCTCTTGGTTATTACCAGAAATGTTTTGATCTAACGCTTCCTGTTACTCAGCTTTTGCAAGGAAAGAGTATTGATGTTATGGACGGGATTGAGTTGATCTCTTCTTTGAAAAGCAGTGTTGCACATGTGAGGAATTCTATTGCTTCATATCATGATCAATGGTACGACATTGCTTTGACGTTAGCGGCAAAGGTTGGGGTAGAAGAATGTAAACGTAGGACAATTGGAAGGCAAACTACAAGGCCTAACGCTCCTTATCGTTCTATCTCGAGTATTACAAACGAATCTATACGATTCCTTTAATTGACCATCTTCTCTCGTCTTTGGATGCGCGATTTGACACGGAAAGTGTAAATGTTTATCAACCGCTAAGTATTGTTCCAACAAAAATGTTTTCTCATAAAAAATGGGATTGACTGGAGACATAAATTTAAGATTGTTTCAAAATTTTATGTTGCTGATTTACCCACTCAGTTAGGTTTAGATGCAGAGTTGTTATTATGGCAATCCTTCTGGGAACATCGTAAAGGTCCTTATCCATGTAATGTAGCTACAACTTTAAAAGCTATAAATTTTGATGGTTTTCAAAACATAAAGGTCATACTTCAAATATTAGGAACCCTTCCCATAACTTCATGCGAATGTGAACGTTCGATTTCAGCGCTGCGAATTCTTAAAGATTATAAGCGGAGTACTATGGTTGAGGAAGGGTTAAATGGTCTTGCTCTAATGAAAATTCATCAGGAAATTCTTCCAGATGTGCAACGCGTAATTGATAAATTTTCTGTTGGCAACACTAGATTTAAATTTAATTGAAATCATGAGAATTTTTTAAATTTTGTCTTTCTACATCTTAATTCTTTTTTAGTTTATAGATAAAATTGTTGATGTACCTATGTATAAAGGACATGCATTTAATTCTATGCAATAACCAGATTGCTGGCTTCGGCTCTTTAAAGGGCTGTCCATGTCGGATGATGCTTTGAAATTTGGGGCATCATCCTAGGCATGCTGAAGAGCCCTGATATTGGGCGAAACAGTCTGTCATCATCTGATTAAAGGGAATTCATCTAAGTTTTCGCAATTTTATGATCGCTAAAGTTTTATAAATCGCTGCATAAGATACAATGTATGATGTCATCTATGACGTCATATTTGAGGCTACATATGACGTCATAAATTTTTGACTAACATATGAAAAATCCTAAATCCACCCCTGACCGTAACCTCACCCTTTATGTAAATTCAATTTTGTAACATGAAGATTTATATGGCGTAGTCTTAATCCGCAACTGCTCCCGTAACCTCGCGCTTTTTTCTAAATTTATTTTTATAACATGAAGATATATTTGACGTAGTCCTAATCCGCCACTGCTTCCCTAACCTCAACCTTTATGTAAATTCATTTTTGTAACATGAAGATATATTTGACGTAGACTTAATCCGCTACTGCTACCGTAACCTCACCCTTTATGTAAATTCAATTTTGTAACATGAAGATTTATATGACGTAGTCTTAATCCGCAACTGCTCCCGTAACCTCGCGCTTTATGTAAATTTATTTTTATAACATGAAGATATATTTGACGTAGTCCTAATCCGCCACTGCTTCCGTAACCTCAACCTTTATGTAAGCTCATTTTTGTAACATGAAGATATATTTGACGTAGACTTAATCCGCTACTGCTTCCGTAAATTCACCCTTTATGTAAATTCAATTTTGTAACATGAAGATATATATGACGTAGTCTTAATCCGCAACTGCTCCCGTAACCTCCGCTTTATGTAAATTTATTTTTATAACATGAATATATATTTGACGTAGTCTTAATCCGCCACCGCTTCCGTAACCTCACCGTTTATTTATATTCATTTTTGTAACATGAAGATTTATTTGACGTAGTCTTAATCCGCCACTGCTTCCGTAACCTCAACCATTATATAAATTCATTTTTGTAACATGAAGATATATTTCTGGTAGACTTAATCAGCTACTGCTTCCGTAAACTCACCCTTTATGTAAATTCATTTTTGTAACATGAAGATATATTTGTGGTAGACTTAATCAGCTACTGCTTCCGTAAACTCACCCTTTATGTAAATTCATTTTTGTAACATGAAGATATATTTGACGTAGACTTAATCCGCTACTGCTACCGTAACCTCACCCTTTATGTAAATTCAATTTTGTAACATGAAGATTTATATGACGTAGTCTTAATCCGCAACTGCTCCCGTAACCTCGCGCTTTATGTAAATTTATTTTTATAACATGAAGATATATTTGACGTAGTCCTAATCCGCCACTGCTTCCGTAACCTCAACCTTTATGTAAGCTCATTTTTGTAACATGAAGATATATTTGACGTAGACTTAATCCGCTACTGCTTCCGTAAATTCACCCTTTATGTAAATTCAATTTTGTAACATGAAGATATATATGACGTAGTCTTAATCCGCAACTGCTCCCGTAACCTCCGCTTTATGTAAATTTATTTTTATAACATGAATATATATTTGACGTAGTCTTAATCCGCCACCGCTTCCGTAACCTCACCGTTTATTTATATTCATTTTTGTAACATGAAGATTTATTTGACGTAGTCTTAATCCGCCACTGCTTCCGTAACCTCAACCATTATATAAATTCATTTTTGTAACATGAAGATATATTTCTGGTAGACTTAATCAGCTACTGCTTCCGTAAACTCACCCTTTATGTAAATTCATTTTTGTAACATGAAGATATATTTGTGGTAGACTTAATCAGCTACTGCTTCCGTAAACTCACCCTTTATGTAAATTCATTTTTGTAACATGAAGATATATTTGTGGTAGACTTAATCCGCTACTGCTTCCGTAACCTCACCCTTTATGTAAATTCAATTTTGTAACATGAAGATATATATGACGTAGTCTTAATCCGCAACTGCTCCCGTAACCTCGCCCTTTATGTAAATTTATTTTTATAACATGAAGATATATTTGACGTAGACTTAATCCGCTACTTCTTCCGTAAACTCACCATTTATGTAAATTCATTTTATAACATGAAGATATATTTGACGTAGTCTTAATCCGCTACTGCTGCCGTAACCTCACCCTTTATGTAAATTCAATTTTGTAACATGAAGATATAAATTAGACGAGAAGTGATTCTTACACAGTAGTTTATAAGAGTATAAATAATTCATCTTTTATTCATTTCAGTCGAATCAACTTCGATGTGATTAAAAAACAGCTACATTTAATGCAAAAAAAACTTTAATTTTTCTCAAGGCAAAAATACAAGTGAGCAAAGGGTTAATCATTTTTTAACAAGGAGGAGGAATTTTTGCCACGATTGCATATTGACCTGGATTAATTTCTTTGACCACACGATTGACAACATCGATCATATCTCCATAGCTCCTAACTCTGAGAACATGATCTTCTACTGGTAACGAAGCAATTTGAACTATCTCTTCAATTCCACCACTAAAATATCCAACACCGATAACAAAGATTTCTATACCATCATTTTTTAGTTTCTTTGCATTTGGAGCTGTTTGACGACGATTTATATTTGAATGTCCATCTGTCACAAGAAACACCATTTGACGTGCACCACGACGGCTTCCTGTGAATTGTGCAAAAATGAAATGAATATTGGTTTGAGACAGTTTGAGAGATAGTCATTTTATCCAATTTGTGAATGAAAATGTTCATGTTTAAGAAATATTATTATCACTATTATCAAACAACTGATAGAGGACAAACCATTGTCACGAGCTTATTGAAAGGCAATATTTAAAGAAAAAAACAAAGAATCAAAAATCTCAAAATAATCTCCTCAACTACAGTGTTATACATGCACTAAATCAGCATGCACTACTTAGCAAAATAATTTTATCAGACAGGCACAAAAATTTGGCTTAATCAGCGTTATCGCTCTTATGCCTTATAATCCAAATGAATTCTTTTTTGTGATTAAAATGAGTACCTATCGTTCAAGCTTAGAAAATTGGTAGCAATATGTATTATAATATTATATTTAATTAACTATCGGTGGCAAAGTCACCCCAATCTTTTACTCCTACCATATAAATTTTTCATTTTTTTAGAAAATTCATTCATTCATTCTTTATCCAGTAATTGAAATAAAAAAAACGGTAACCTAGCATATAGAATAAAAACGTTTAGACTTTATGCAGCAAATAATTTTGATATAGCTAAACTGATTGTTTAATTTACAATATCTCGATTGCTGCAGTATATGAGATATTTGACAGATAGGATTCGTTTTTGATATCACAAATTTTGTAAGCATCATTTTGTTCGAACGCCATTTAAACGCCTATAATGACAACAACTACTTTTTGTTGTGCGATCCAAAAAAATGGATTATTTTAATGCATCCTTTGTAAAAATCATGAAGTATTTACGTGTACAAAATATTTAAAATATTCATATATTAGCTAATCTAACTCACCTTTCGTAGAATCATCAAATAAATCTTTTCCTTTTGCTAAACCACCAGCAGTGTTTGTCCCTCCATTTAAAAAAAAATGAATCAGATTTTTTTGCAGCTTGTGAAGCAGGAAAGAAATTGAACATGATTCTTGCGTTGGTAGAGTACTGAACACCAGCCCAGTTACCATCGTAGTTGGGAGGTAATGTTTTATTCATGAGATTTTTCATAGCCTGTTTTCCCTTCTTGTACTCACAATCTCCAACGGAACCAGATGAATCTATTACAATAGCAGTGTCTTGAAGATGGATTCTTGGTTTATTCATGACAGAAGATGGCAGACGAAAGAATTTTTTTGCCAATTTATATGCTGTGACTTTTTTTGGAGGAATTTGTTTGAATTCTGCAATTAATATTTCATGAATAAATTGTTCGTTAAAACATTAGCCAAAAGCCGTAGAACTTGTAGACTGATTGGTCAATAGTGGTGCATTAGCCAGTGCAAAAACAGACATGAGCTCAACCTATTAATTCAATCAATCAATTATTTATAGAGGATTTGCAAATCAACCATGAATACAATTTATATTGTAATTTTATAAAAAAAGCAAAAGATTTCGTCTTTCCACTGGCGTATTCATAAACCTTTCAGACGCTTGTGAGAGTTCACGAGCAGGTGCAACTCTGAGCCTTCTGTCTCTGGCTTGCACTGATCTGCGCTCTCCAGCTCTCTTCAAGGTCCTCACGGTTTGCATAAGCCTGTGCAAACACAGCAAACATCCTTTACTTTTTAGATATTTTTATTTTTAAGATATTTCTTTTATAGCTATCTTAAAACCCTTTGTATTTCATAAGGGTGTTTACGATAATGGCTACGCATCGAGTCTCTTTTAAAAAAAAGAACGAGATGAGAAACTATATCTTTTCACCAATACGTAACAAATTCATATCATTTACTTACTGTCATAAAACTGCTCGTCACTAGTTGGAGGTAAAGTGGGCATTGGTGTTGTCGTTCGAATCCAAAATGGGAGAATACTATCCACTAATGTTGTTCCACAAACAAATGCAAGTGTTAATGTAGAAAGAGAAATTGCCAACTTCATGTTAAGACTGGGATGTTTTGTTAATTTTTCCAATAAGAATTGAGTTGAACTGTAAATATGTGATGCTTTCCTCCACTTTCAAGTGTAGTATCAAATAATTCACATTGTTAAGTATGTGTATGACGTTTATGCTGAGACTATTTAAGTACAAAGATAAATATTTTTTAATTGCGACAGTTAGTTATTTCAATCTTAAACTGATCCAACTTTAAATTTCCTGTTTGGTTACAGGTGCTAAAAATTCGTTTCCAGATGTTACGCAAAACAAAAAATAGCGTTTCTTTCAATTTACATGGTATGAAAACAAAACAAGTATGTTAAATTTTAATTCGGAGTACTATCCAAAACTTGAAATTTTTACTAACAAGCAGCTGCAAGAAGCATGAAAATGTACCACGTTCGTTGCTTTTGCAAGAAGCAATATCTATATGTCAAGCATTTTAGCAATAAAGAGTATACATTATGTCAAATAAAATTTCACATACACATTGTGTCATTGCAGGATGGTTAGCAAGCTCATTGGCAAAATCAAGCAGTTTTAAACCAATTTTTCAACATGCTAGAAATATCATTGCATTGTCATTATGCACATTGCCTTTGGTTTAATTCATACATATGTTTAGTTTCATTGTATGAAACTTTGGTTCAGAAGTAGTCATTCTGTTCGAATACTAAGTTGTAGTTCTACTTGAAAGAAAAAGGTAGGGGTGTTATCAGCAAATATACTTTTTTATAGTGCCCTGACACACTGCGTGTATTTAGCAAAGGATTCGCCAAACGCATTGTTAAAATGAAAATTAAATTAAAATGTTATTGCATGGCATTCATCATACAGTGCATAATGATTGTACGACAACAATTAACGTACAGAACGTCTACAACAGTTGATTGCTTTCCGTATGTTCAACAATGCTTCAATATAATATAATACTGATAACATATAAAATAAATGTTGGCTGGTTTTTAACTTGTCTTATTTATTCTCTAGCATTTGGTTAAAAAATGTTACTGTATCCAAAAGCTTCTGGAGTCGATGAAGTGTGCCATGATTGTAATGTCTTTCTAATACAGTACTTTCTTTTATCTTTAACATCAGTATTTTCAAAATCAATTTCATGTCGATAATCCCATGCGTGTTTTGCTATGTTTGGCCCGAATTTATTTTATATAATGTTCCGTCGATATAATGTCCCTATGTAATGCTCTTAGGTTCCTAATGTTCCTAATGTTATTAAAGCTCCTAATGTTGTTATGTTCCTGTATATGCCATTACGTCTACACGTGGTTACACTTCATCAATACTTTCTAACAACATGATAATGTCAGCATTTGTCGGCAGCCATACAATCAGATAGATTATCAATACTTCCGCATGACAAAGATTCCAACATAAATCTTATCTGCCAATAATTCATTTTAACTATTATGCTGGTAGACGTCTACTGCGTTTCTTTCCAGTCCTTCATCATACGCTAGACAATGTTATATTTCAAATTTAAGGTCTTTTCATTTAACAGGCTAGACAATATGCAGACGTTTAAATCGTTAAATGTTACTTAAACCTGGTTATTGACATTTTTCTTATTGAGATCAGATCATATCTTCTCCTTAAATGAAAGAGTAATGGAAAGTCTCTTTGTCTTTATTTATTGGTGCAATTTATAGAACATAATGCATTATAAAGGCCTAAGTTTTCATTGTTATACTTAACGATTCGTGCATCTAATTGGAGCAGCATGATCTTGGTTCATAGTGCTTGGCTACTTCATGGCACTTGTCGCAAATACCTGTCAATGTTTATGTTGTATTAAGCTCTTTTCAAGTTGAGCTTTGTAGCAGTTAACGATCAATGAAGTTATCTGTGATTAGTCAGAAAAAGGGTAAAAGTCACGCAAACAGGCAAATTTTTGCTTTTATTGCTAATTTTCAATGTTTGTAGCTAAACAGCTGTAGAAATCTTACAGGATTGAAATAAGTATAACAGAGATAGTTATCAATCAACTACTTTATCTGAGAACGAATAGTTACATGCGCACCCTATTTCATTTAGTGTGAAACAAGATTTGTTTAAAACACTGTTTCTGTGTACGTTGATTAGGTAACTTGACTTTTATTAATGATCAGTGTTTTTATGTTGATGTAAGAGCTTCTTCTCACGGATTGGCTTATTTGAACTGGAGGTTTTTTGAAAGAAGTAATTCTTTAAATTTGTATGCCACTTAGTCTTACATTTCGTGAACTCAAAGAAGATATTGGCTAAATGTGTGCTTAAATCGATATATACTTAGTTAAAGAGCTATAAACGTTGTTTTGGTATTTTACTTATTCGTCTAGGTGTCACTATACAAACACAGATTTTAAAAAAATTTTGCAAATATAACAAATATAATCTATCATGACATTATTGGGCAATAGAGAAATACTTAATTGATTGATATTCAATAAAATCTATATGTGGCTAGATATACGATGACATGAGCTTATACAAATGGTGAAGTATGTATGCATCAATATTTATCTTTATTTTACTTAGAAGTTAGCTTTGTTCGACTCAGTAAAATGTCTTCACAATTGTTTTAGATGTTTCTCTTTCTCCTTCTTCTGCCAATGTCTGCAAGACTGCAACTTGTGACAGCCAACCGCTTTGTTTTATACCCCAAGTGAAGCATGTAGGGAAGTCAATTTTTCAAAAATAACCACAGGAAGCTTACTCAAACAAAGCGTAAGAGTAGCAAAGCTGATGTAAAAACGTCGGTTGTCGTATACCAAAAAGTGTTTTTAAGGGCTTAAGCTTCAAAGGCGGTCAAAAAATGTATAAGTTGAAAGGATCTTTGAGCGATTATTAGTAACAGATTTTACAAACAAAGCTAACTCTTGATCATTTTAGCAAAGAATAATCTTACCTATGATGAGATTTTTGTTTCTTCTTTGCGTAAATTAAAAAGTGTTACTACGTCAAATGAAATTTTTAGATGTTGGAATACGGACTTTGGCAAGTGAACATTTACAATGTTTTGAACTCGCCGGAAAACTAAAAAAATATACTTCATCATAATTGCTCTTACGAACTTCCTCTATAAATTTTATTATCTTTTACCCTTATGAAATAAGTCATTTGTATAATTTATTAAAATAGGTACTTATTGTATAACGTAGTTTCACAGGAATGAAGAAAAAAATTAACGAGTATCTTACAAGAAATATCCTTTAAAAAGCAATACATTTATGCTTACAAAATTTTATGCTTTAATTGTTTGACGCCGGTATATAATTATTCATCTTATCAGAATAGGCAGAATGTCCGATAAAATGCTCAATTGTAAATATAACTCTAACCTTATGGTTATATTCGAGGCAGGGGCGGATCTAGGATTTTGGATACCATAGGCAAAACATTATGACGTCATTCAGTGCTAAACCTATGACGTCATACTTTGCAAAACATACTACACTATTTATGCTTTCGATAAATTGTTTAAATCAAACAGTCTAATCATTCAGCTATGCAGAATCTTGTAGATCTCAATCGTATAAATACATAAAAACATTGTATATTTATACTTACATATCACAAGGTCGTTGATTTTCACTATTCAGAATATTGAATGCACACAAGACTGTTTCGCCCCATATCAGGGCTCATCAGCATGCCTAGGAACACTTTAACGCAAAACAAAAAATCGTGATCCGGCATGGACAGCCCTGTGAGAGCCGAATTAAGCAGACTGGTTATGGCGCCAGAAGTTCGCCTACACACCTTTGAAAAGGAGTTTGGTTAGAAATGGGTGACTATATGGGATATTTCATGGATGTGATATTGCTCAATTTTTCACACCATCCCAGTCAATTCCAACCCTTTACCCCCCACCTAAAAATGAGCACTCTGGTTTTTGAAGGCGCCAGAAACTCGCCTTTCACACCTTTAGCAAATAGCAAAAGGAGTTTGGTTAGAAATGGGTGACTATGTGGGACATTTCATGGATGTAAGATTGCTCAGTTTCTTACACCATCCCAGTCAATTCCAACCCTTTACCCCCCACCTAAAATGTGCACTCTCATTTGCCAACAAATAAGCAGAATGTAAATGTAATGTAATAGTCAAAATAGAGCTTTGTATAAAGAGTCTTTGTGAAGACTAAAATTTGGTGTAAGGAAAAATTATTCTATTTATGCTTAACAATTTTGTGAAAGTAAATTTATGTCGACAACGGCCGAGTACCATACACGTACTCAGCAGTTTTAAGATTGGAATGTATATAGGGAAAAAAACCTTTATCGGGCGAGCTATTAGTTTGATGCAAATTCTATTGACGTTACTATTGTGTACAACGCACAATAAATGGTTAACATATGGACATTTCAACAAAATAAAAAACTAGGATATGAATAAATTCATGCAAATTTTAGCCTTGTATTTCCAACAGCAAAAGTATTAATAACCTCACCAATATCTGGTACAATTTCCTGATGAATTTGCATCAAGGCCAAACCATTTAAGCGTTCCCCAACCATGGTACTTCGCTGATAGTTTTTAAGTGTCCTAAGGGAAGAAATAGATCGTTCACATTCACAAGAGGTAATGGGGAGCGTTCCTAAAATACGTAGTAAAATTTTAATGTTTTCAAATCCGGCGAAATGAACAGATTTTAAAGTCTGGGCAATGTTATCAGGAAGGAGGCCGCAGTGGGTCTCCCAATAAGTGTACCACAACCTAAGTTCAGCATCTAAGGCCAAAGGATTTGGCAAATCATCATAATAAAAGTTAGCCACAGTTTTGAATGGCTCTTTCCAATCCACCCCATCTCTTGTCATGGACATCATTTTCGTCGGTACAATGCTAAGGCCTTTATAGACATTCACACTCTCAAGGTCGAATCGTGATTCTAAAGAAGATTGCAAATGATCTAGTAGAGGAAGAGTAATTGCACGTTTATAATACTCAGAAATGGTTGTGTGGGGAATATTTTCCCTGGTCGTTTGTTTGCGCACTGTTCTTGGTTTCCATTCTTCAATGCCAACTTTGCTGCCAGTTCAAGCGCTTCGTCATACCAGGTGTCATGATAAAAATCAGAGGAATTCCTCATGTTCACCACCTCAGTTTTCAAAGTTGAAATTAAATGAATACCATCCATTATATCGATACTCTTACCCTGTAATAACTGTGTTACTGGAAGAGTTGAATCAAGAATATTTCTCGTGATAACTAAAGCAACGACGAAATCAAACCTGTCAATAAGTTGAAACAAAGATGAGGCATCAGACTGAAGCGACGGTTTGAACTCACCATCTAGATTTTCAGACATATCGTTAAGGGTGGTGTATACAGGTACAAAAGCTCTTGGAATGTATCTAAACCTTCGATACGTTCTACCCATCTAGTTTTGCAAACGTCTGTTAATCTAGTCTTTTCGAGTTTGTTTCTGAATTACGTATATGTTTTCAAAGGGAATATTGCGAGTTTGGGAAATTTTAATAAAATTAGTGGCATTGTTAACATGTTTCAACATATCATTGACAACACGTATACTCAAAGAATCGCAAATGGATAAGTTTAACCTATGACTATAGCAGTGTGTATAAAGAGCCTTTGGGTTAAGCTTTAAAATTTGAGCTGCTAGACCATTAGTGCAACCAGCAACTGAACCAGCCCCATCATAACCTTGCCCCCTACAATCATCTATTGATAAAGTCAGTTCCTTTAGAGCCTCTAAAAGTAGCTTGGCAAGTTGAGCACCACTTAGTCCCCACTTACAAAAAGAAATGAAATGAATTCTTCCCTGATATTCATATCGGTATCAACAAAGCGCAAAACAAGAGACATTTGTTCTTTATGTGAAGAATCAGATGCTTCATCAGCAATAACAGAAAAAAACTTACTTTTTTTGATATCAGAAATAATCTGATTACTGATTACCTGGCCACAACATTTAATGATTTTATTTTGACTTGTTTTAGAAATATAACTTCTATTCTTACCACAATTCTTTAAATGATTTTCTAAAACTTTATCCCCTCTCCTAACTCCATAATTGAGTGTTTCAATGAAATTACCAACCCCTCCAGATGAATAACAACCAACAGTAGGGTGATACTTGGAATCATCACGATGCCCACGAAGAGGTAAACCTAGACGTCCACAAAAAATGACAGAATCAATAATTGGAGATAGTATTTCCTATTCTGTTCTATTTCTTTCTTGATACCAGCATCCATGATCATCTCGATAGGCTGCAGAGTACCTGATATTTGGGAACGCAAAGCATCAAAATTGGTGATGTGGATGCATGCAAACCGACTTCCTCCCTTTACTTTTTCCAGCATGTTGAGTGAAAGAGCATTTAGCATTCTTCCAATCTTGAAGAGGTTCAGTAAACAACTTTTTTACTTTACTGGCCTTGCCTGGGAATCTATTGCCAAACAACACACACGATAGACAATACGCACCATTTTGTGAAGGTGAATAGCAAAGCCATTCATGCTGGTCTAGCCAATCATGCCTAAATGATCTGCCATTAGATTTAGGAAAATGATACTTTTTATCTGGTTTATATACATTTTTTATCAAATGACATATTTCAGAATTATCCATACCCTTAACTTTCTCCCTATACAAGGAAACATCAAAATTATGGGTTAAAACAGCAGGTTGCATATCACCAGAAGTTGGAATACCAGGCAATAGTTCCTGGGATGATGTGTGAAGCAAAAGACTATTGGCTTTATTTAATGTCTGAGCAAGAGCTGCAGCAGAAGAAAAACTCTCATTGGGCATCCTTTTAAAAGTTGGTTGGGCAGCAGGCCTATTAGTTGAAGTAAAAAAATTTGAAATGTCAACTGTTTTTGGTGCAATATTTGGAAAAATTTTGACAAATTTTCGTTTCTCTGTTGTTGAGCTGCTAGAATTAGACTGTGTACAGGAATTAGACAATTTTCGCTTCAACCTGTGGGCATGGAAAATGAGAGGCACAAAATGATTAGACTGAAAAGTCTCACCTGGTTGTACAGATCCTTCATGACAAAACAAAATATTAATAGCATCCAAACCTCTTTGGCTTAATAACCGGGGCTGAACAATACGATTAAATAACAATTTATATCTACTTTCACCAGAATCAGGATAAAAGTATGAATTTTTCTACCTAAAACAGAAGATAGGCCCAAAATACAAAGAAAAGATGACCATTTCTGGTCATTACAATTTAAAATAGCCTCCTGTTTTACCAGTTCATCTGTTGTATATCCAGTGTCTAAACATTCTTTAGACACTGACAAAGGCAAAAGATTGTTTAAGCTTTGGGCAAAGTAATCACTGTGCTCACTTATAACAGACAAAAAGCATGGGTGTTGAGCATAAAAGCAGCATGAATAAATAGCTCAAGCGATGTTAAAATTCGCAAAGTAGGGACCAATGCATTGTTACCTACCAGAACTAGGGAAGCTGAACTGTAGAGGCAATTGCCAGAAGCTTCAGATCTTAAAAAATATTCAAGAAAAGAAATTAATATTTTGTTTGGTAGATTGATTGCATTGTATGAATGAATTGCTGACTGTAGACAAAGATATAGCCTAGCGAAATTGAGATTTAACCATTTTACACGTATATATAAATACTACAATACGATATATATAATTATAATATATTTACCTTATTGCAGTACAAGTCTTTCCGTCATGAGCGTGCTTTGGCACATATATTTCAGCTCCAAAATTTCGACACAGAGTATGGTCGGGGTCATAAATTCTATCTAACAGCTGCTCGTTAGTAAACATAGGTCGAACGTCGACCAATAAACGAGAATAAAGCTCATTAAGGCATTTTAAATCGTTTTGGCCAACGCAGACTGAGCAGTCTCGTATGAATTACCACAACACAATGAAGACATTATAAAATATCACAAAACCGTAAACTGAGCACAGAGGCTGTTCAGAAACAATACGAGTGTATGTTAATTTTCAATTGCCTAATTTGCCTAGCTCAACTATGCTTATCAACAGCAATGATTGGTTGGAATTGCTCAAGTTAGGCAAAAAATTGACCAATGAAAGCATACGGTTGCAAAAATTGCCCAATCAGAATACCTATACACGATGTCAAGTTAGGCAAATTCATCTTGTTTAGGCAAATTGCTAACAACCAATCAAATGGCTAGATCGCCTTCTTGACTTAGGCAAAATGGCTGCTTTGCCTAACGACACGGAGCTTTATAGATAATCATACGCATCTGGACTACGATTCATATCAAAATTACGTCATTTAATTGCACAACATTTCTAAACAAAAGTCAGATGATTTGACTGCGATAAAGTGCTATTCATAGTTTCATAATTCGATAAATTCGTATCGAATCTAAGTCGAAGTATATTTTGGTAATTTCACCATAGGCACTTGCCTATGGTGCCTACCCCTAGATCCGCCCCTGATTCGAGGGTGCATTTATTGCGGTCTATCGTACAAAATCGAACTATTTTTTCAAACTTGACATTCTTAAATGCAAAGAAATGTTATCAATTAAAAAAATCAACAGACCAATTCAATAAATAACAAAGGTGAGTTAACGTACATATGATTCACTCTTAATTCCTGTTCTTTCAGAAATTTCCACTTTCAAAAAAAAGTGAAATCGCCAGGTTTTTTGCATTTATCGGAATAAGTTTATTATGCTTCCTTCACTAGAGTTCCATGATTTCAATATTATTGTTTTCTTTGACGCCAAACCACTTGTTGAATTGATTAAAGCTCGCACGTAGCACATGCATACAAAAACTTTTGTTAGCGATGTGTTTCCTCAAAATATTGGTCATCAATACACAAAAATTTTACTCGAATTCGGTTTATATTAGCAAATCCTTAAAAAAATTGGCAAATTGCTTGAAAAATGATAAGTTTGCCATTCTTTAAAGTGATGTGATGATATGTTGCCCAGTACACACTGAAAATTGAGTGAAAAGTTGACGTATGTAATTCTGTTACCCACGGTCGTGTCTCCAACAAAAATATCAACATATTTTAGACATCTTAACCTTATCTCAAGCATGATTAATTCCTGTTTTAGAAAAATTGAAGACCATAGTCCTAGTATGGTATAGCATCAAGCATTTTAATTTATTTGTTGCTACCACTATCAATGTCTGTTTTGTGTTAAAGATTAAGCAATGCATGCCTGTCAAAATCAATATTGTCTATGTTTTTGTCATTAGAAGTAGATACTGAATTTTGGTTACATCGTTGGCACTATTTTCAACACTTAAAGGTTTGTGAAACGGATATCAATAATCATGTTCAGACGATAGAAATTAGTAGATTTATCACGAGTGAACTTAAATCTAATAAATGCATGCTTAGGGAATACAGTATGTTTGTCAAGCGCAAATTAAGTGCAGCATATCTCCATAATGCTTCGAACGTGAAAGGCTTTACAAACCTGAAGCTTAACAGAAAAACATGCACGGCTTTTTTTAACTCGCATCAAGTCTCGGATTTACCAAATAATGTCGCTGTTGGCCGTGCCAACAATATCTGATATTATATGCAGTCTTTGTATGAGCCATCAACATGGACGATTTGTAAATGAAACTATGCACTTGCCGGCAGTTATATACAGGTTATTGTTTGGCCGTATTTGAACTGCATTCTTGACTTGCAACCGTTCTCTTGAGATTTATCAAACAATGTTGCTCGACCACGTCGGCTGGTGGCAGCAATAGCACTGATAAAATATTTTTTTGTATCATACCACCAACATTGTTGAATTGCAAGTCAAGAAATATATATCCACAGTATTAACCTGAAAAATGAAGAGATCCAAAATTAATCTTTTGACGCTTTAAATATCATTATTGAATGAGAGAAAAGGATAATCATTGTTATGAAAGTACATGATTATGATTTCATGTTTATGAAAGTAAATGATGTATATGATTTCATCGAAAATAATATTCATTTGCGAGACATGTTTTCAGTGGTAAACGCTCATTTAGCCTAACCTAACCACTCAAAAGCGATTTTCTCAGTATCATCAGTAACATATACTTAAATACCAGACTATAACAGCTTGCAATTCATTTTTTTTCAATAAAAAACGTATTTCGGATAAAATTCTATTGTTAATCATGTTAAATTATTCGTAAGTCGGTAATAACATTCGGATTATGTAAAGTATAATATAGATTTTATAGAGAAACAAAGCAAATGTAACGAGCAACGATATTATAATGACGATCTTCATGTGATATGGCATATGTCATATCTACTTAATTAATTATGCAAAATACTGTATTGTTTATATGTTTTCGTTTGATGTTCATATCTCAACAAATCAAAATTGCATTCGCCTTTTGATCAACATGTTTTTGTAACACAGATATTAGGGCATGTGGTCTTTTTTTGTTTCGGTTGTTTTTCGGCCAAAAATCTTCAATCTACAAGTAAAATCAAGTAAAGAAAGTAAATTCTTAAGATCAGTCATACAATGCTACATTTATTACACATCTAATTTATTCAACTCAATGTACATTGTAGTTGTTTAAGTTTTCATGTTCTACAATGGCGTCAGATTATCTTAAAAACCACAAAAGATTTTGGAAAAATGATGAACCTACGAAAATTCCGAAAAATAAACAAATTCCAATTCAGCACAGTGATTGCATCAAAACGTTTCTGAAATGTATCCAAGATGAAGGTTTGCGAAAAGCTTATAATCGTTACGGATACAAACCGGTGGAATCAAAACATCCAAGATCGATAATCAATGATATTGAAGATGAAAAGATCAGTGACGTCATTATAGTTGGTGCAGGAATGGCAGGTCTAAGTGCAGCGTATGAATTAAAAAAAGCTGGTCTTTCTGTGAAAATTCTAGAGCAAACAGACCGTTATGGAGGAAGAATATTTACGTATGGTGAAGAAAGCGGTCTTGCGTCTGGTTTGTATGCAGAAGGTATGGATAAACTCGCTCAGTAAAGTTGTCTGGTAAAATTAAAGCTATTTCATTCATAAATCATAAATTCAAAAGCTTTGCCACAGTTTTTTCACAGAACTGTAAAATTGCTGCCCCCATAGGTATAGCTAGAACAGCAGACAACAGCACAACTAGGAAATATACCTGGCATGCGTGTGTCAACCAGAAGCCACATTGAATAAACGACGACTGTTACTGGCTGACAAAATATGACGAAAAACAGCAACTTATTTTGTATAAACATGGTAATCATTACAACGATATTAGCTGATTAACTTCTTGCTTTCGACGGTAAAAATTCCAATACAGCGAATGCTTTCTTAAACAATACTTCCAATCGTTCTAGCTGTAACGTGCAGTAAGTGAATAACAAATGATACCAACACCCCACCCCCATCGAAAACTCTTCTATAGAAATAAAAAAGTTTACTTTAAAGAATAAATAATTCAAAAATCGTTTGTCAACTACAAATTGAATCAAAATTAAAACAACAAAAAATTTCAACGAATAGCTGAAGTAATGATGTTGTGAGCTTATGCTTCTGTGAAAGATTCAACAACTAGGTATCTTTTCTACTCTCTTTTTATGTTATTCATTCCATCTGTTTCCAAGCATTCGAAAAATTTCATTATCAATTGATAGTTTTCAGTTGCTTGTCAAACTCCTTAGTTAAATAAAAATAGGAGGAGGCCTCCTAAAAATTATAAGTAGCATTTTGCATGTTCGCTTTATCAATTAAAAATCAAAGAATTTAACATTGTTAAGCACCCTACAAGGTGTTTCTCATTTTAGAAAGTTTTAGACATGCATGCAAATGTAAAACATAATATAATAAAGTAAATGATATGCCATCAGTGTCATATAGGAAAATGAAAATAGCTGTTTTAGTACCATTTTCTGTCTCATCAGGTGATGTTAACAACAAAATATGCTATTAAGGGAAATCACAATAACTTTCTGCGAGATTTTTTTGAAGTCTACCAGGCCGCAATAAACATACGTATGTTTTATATTCAAAAGAGACCTGTATCTTTCATAGGAATTTTACTGTTTTAATGTTATGAGTAAGGGGTGCTGTCCTTTCAAGAAAAGTTAGGAGGGTCTTATAGCCTTCATTGCTTCTCCGCTTCCAACTCCCCTGAGTTGTGCCTATATTCTTTAGTGCCAAATCTGATGATTGTGTTGGGCATTGAATCACACAAACCTTTTTATCTGTGGGGTGTTTTCAAAAAAATATACTTATGTGTGTGTTTGACGTCATTGTCGTGTTGGAAGACACAGAACTAAAAATATATTCTACGAATTTTTAAATCTACAGGTTATACACTTTAATGAAACAGTTTTTTCATAATCAAGTAATCTAGAAAAGTCATTTTAAAGAGAAGCATTGATTAAAGATTGAGAGATTACACTCTTTTCTTTTAGAAAATGCAAAATTTTATGAAAATCACTAGAATACATGAATTTTTTGGTATTATATGATATTGGCGACCATCTACATATATAATTCTTTAATCATGTACATGCAGAAATGAAAGAAAATCTTACAATTTTCAACTAAAAAAATATTTATTATTTTTCAAGCTGGAGCAATGCGATTGCCTGGAGGTGTGGATGATCAATATGAAAAACAACATTATTTAACGGACGGTTACATCAAGAACTTTAATCTACCTATCAAATGTTTTCCAAACTACGATGAAAATGTCATTACTAGCATTTATGGTCTTCGCGAAAAATCTAAAGGTAAAGTGTATAAAAATAGTGAACAAAAAGTGTGTAAAAGCAGAGATCGTGTAATGTAAATTTAACAAGACGACTTTTAATGCATGTATTGGGAAGATGCAATTGCATGTCATGAGAAATGTTTTTCTATTTCCGCTAGCTAGTCAAAACGATGCTTGCTAAACATATAACATCAGAGGCTTAACTAGAACGTTAATTGGGGAGGGGGGCATATTCATATATTCCGCCTTGCCCAACTGATTTCTCATGAAAGTGATTTGAGTTTCAAAGAAATCGGCAGGGCACAACGGAATATATGAATATACACACCCAGTTAACGTTCTAGTTACGCCTCTGTATAACATATTCAAGTGTTGTTCTTTTATACAAATAGAAAGTTTGTAACATGAAAGGCAAACATCGATAGAAAGAAAACTCAAATCATTTCTATAAATTTACAACAATTATTTTCTCAACAACGAACTTAGGCCTGCATTATAACTAATACTGGATTACACTTAAAATGCCTGCCACTACAGTTCATTATGACGCTATATGCAACTGGATATTGTTAGTACTACTCTTTCATATGTAATGATTAATTTGCTAGAATAATTGTTTATGCTGCTTTGTGTCTCATGTTTTCAGTTTGGGCTGAGAAACATTTTGACAAATTTTGGCCAAACTGGATGGATGGAATAAATGAATTATTACGAAAAGACATTTTGAATATTGGTAATTATACAATGAGATGTTTTGTCTATTTTATGATTCAGATATGTAAAAAAACTATTGACGAGGCATGCAAGGGAAAACAACCATATTTCATTGGGTGAGAATCTATGTCTTGAGAATAAAATCAACATTATAAACTGTTAGTAACAATAATTTACCTTTTTTAATCAGGAAAATACTACGACGAAACAACAAGTGTTGTCAGTGACCAGATTTACACTTGGTTATCAAAAGCAAATAGTGTAGATGATCAAGTTAATGCTTGGGATCGTTGGATTAAAATTTGGAGTCGGTTCACGGTGGAAAATTTTCTTGAAAGTACTATCAATGTAATTAAAGCTAAAGTTTCTATTCAAGAGCAGGAAGACTTGGATTTAATAAAGCTTGAAAGTCTTTTGCCATTCTAGCGACGCCGTTCAAGGCTTTTCTGTAGTTTTCTATGCGTATGATCTTGACCAATCACTTGAACACTATCTTTCTTTTCCATTGGGAAAATGGCATTCTCCTGAAATGCATTGTTTGAAAGGTGGCATGCACAGTTTGCCAAAAGCGTTTTTCAATAGTGGAATATTAAATACAGATGACATAGAATACAAGAAGCAAGTATATGAAATAAATTACTGGTTTAAAGATGATTGCCCGCTCAACGATTTTGTAGAGGTGTCTTGTTATTCAAATAGTGGTGCATCAATTGTTTATAAAGGAAAGGTAAGTTTAGTTAACCGAAATTAATTTAGTCGGAAATGTTTGCTTAACCTTTTACTTTACGAACTTGTTCAGTGATTGTTGAACTACTATACTGCCGAAGGGTTTGTTAAAATAAAACTCCCCCACAGCGAGACATCTGCGTCTCTTGTGAATTGCAACCTGTGTTATGTACATTAGACTGGATAACGCATCTCTCGTGAAAATTAAAGCGGGAAGTTCGATCATTTGCTGTTGACTTAATGGGGGATGTCGGTCTTACTTTACCATCCTTTTGTATTACAAATTCACATTTTTTGCTTTTTTATATTTTAAAAACTTCTGATTTGGACAAAGTTTTAATGAGATGTACAGGAAAACCGGTGGAGAGTTTTAACCCTAATGTTGTATTTTCTGTGCATTTGTAATGACTGAGAAATGAGATAGCATGTTGTATCGCCATTTAAAAGTTGAAGTTGACAAGGACAATTTTTATTCCGCGAGGCATTTTTCGAAGATGAATTCTCAATCTGCAACAAAGTATCAACAAACGCCTTCATGTCTTCAATATATTCATGTATAGTGTAGATGTTCATAAAGGAACTGGTTAAAACTTTGCTTCACTGATGAAAACAGAAGTTTAGCATATTTCTATAATGTACATCTTGTATATTTTGATGATATAGTTTTCAATTTACTGATGTATATCAGAACATCTTTCTGATTATATGTCTATGTTGAATTGTTTTGTTCCTTTACTGAAAAAACAATAAAGACGTAGTTTGATATTACAACCGTCATTTTTAATGTTTAAATTTGTGAAGAAAAGAAATGTTTCAAGCAAATGTTTGAAGCAATCTTCCATGAATGTCAAGATGCTTTTGAGACCGAGTGAAAATATTCTTATTTTTATAAAGAAAAATAATCGCATTTTAAATTGCTCGATGTGGCTTGTTGAGACGAAAATTGAATTTTTTATTAAGTGTACTGTCTCCGAATAGTAAAATTCACTTTTGCTATGATAAGTATCACTTAAATACATTTTGCTTTCTCTTCGAACAATTTACACCGCTCTCAAATAAATTTAAAAATTTGATTTTCTAAGCAAATCTTTTGCCAGAAATAACTCGTCGACTACAGTCATAATATCGTAAAAAATCCCCCCCAGCTGCAGCCAATATAAATGCAGGAAATCAAAAACTGTCCTTCGCATGCATAAACAAGAATCGAAGTAAAATATTTCTGGACGTTTTTGTGAAAGCTTTAAAAATCTGTTGATGATAATGGTAGTTTTGAACTTTTTTCATGTTTGTTTGGAAGGTGTATATGAAAAATGTATTTAAAATTTATTTAAGAAAAGGAAGTTTCATCCCGTGTCTGCACGGGCTGATGGAAACCGAGGAGACCTTTCAGACAAATCAAGAGCAGATCAATGCAAGCCCCAGACGAAAGGTCAAGGTCCGCACTTGCTCGAGAGTTCGTATAAACGTCTCCGAGGTTTGCATAAGCCTGTGCAAACACAAAAAAACATCTTTTATTTCTTTTACAAAATAACAGTAATAGAAAACAGAAAAATTTGAAAAAAAATTAATTTGCATTATCTCATTGATTGATTGATTGATTTTGTTGGTTGGGCTGAAATTGGATTTAACAGGCTAATGCAAACACAGCAATAGACCAATCAGAGCATGCACTTATTTTTTTGTATAAAAATAGAAGTTTCTCCGGATTGTATATAAAATGATTTTATTGAGCTTTCAACTCGGTGCTTCGAGCCTTCATCAGAAAGATATAGGAAGTTATATACTGTTCTTTTTCATATGTAGACGATTAGAGCGTCTAACTGGATTAGTGGGTGGATTAATGTGATTGGATGATGTGGAATGCGTTGTCATGGGTATTGGTGTATTGTGAATATGACTGGTGTTATTATTATTAGAGTGTAATGCTTTGTCTTTATGTTTGGCGAAACATAATTTGAGTTTTTGTGTAGGTTTGTGAGTGACGTTAATATTAAATGGTCGAAGAAGTCTGGTAGTCATTTCTGATGTTCCGTTTATGTACATTACCATGTGACGATTTTTACTATTTCTTCTGGTTTCTTGTTGCTTTTGTCGGTTTGTGTTTTGTTTTGTATTTTGTTTATAGTTTTGTTTATGAAGTTTCTAGGGTAATTGTTTTTAATAAATGTGGAGTATATAGTTGCGTTCTGTTTTCTTGGCTTCTTCGGTATTACAATGAGAGTGTATCCTGTTAAAAAGTGTTCGAATGCATCTTATTTCGTGTTGTGTTGGGTGGAAGCTGTTGAAATCGAGTATTTGGTCTGTGTAGGTGGTTTTGCGGTATACTTGAGTGTTTAGTGTGCCGTCATCTGAAATTGTAAAAAAGAAAAATCATTCAGAACTCTTAACTATGAAAATATTTTATTTTGCTTATGAATGCGTGCTAATCTTAAACATAATTATAAATATGTATATACATACATGGAATATATTCCAAATTACATTTGGCATAAAACAAAATGCTTGTCAATGTAAATGCTCATCTATGTAAAAGTAAAATTACAATTGAAAATAAAAATTTATTTCAAAAATAAAAATCACAGTTTTTGTATGAAATGAGATTTCTAGAATTCCTAAGAACAAAATTATCATATATTTTCATAAATATTTCTTTCAACAGCTTAAAATTTTCTTAAAATGCATTTAGGAAACTATTTTTCACCATTTTAGAAAAAATTAAAATATATTTTGAACATATATGATGAACACATGTCTTAGGAACATTGACTGATTACGCAAACCTCTCAATTTTGCATCAGTAGAAGTTGTGTGAGTGTCGCAGCAGCAACTATATCATAAAAAACATTACTTTAGGACTGATTACACTAACATATGCAAGCGCTAATTAACCAGGCTTTCAACGTTGGTTCCAGCGTTGCTATAACTTCGGACTTCAACGTTCTATGAACGTTGCTTTAACGGTTAATTACTACGTCGCTAACAAACGTTGTGTCAACTTCAGTACAACGTCAAAATAATTACTTAAGGTAGTGCGAACGTCGTTAAAAAGTTAGGTCGGACCTGACGTTCTCACAACCTTTAACCAACGTCATAAGTAAGTCGTGTGCAAGCTGGGATACCCATCATGCACTCACAACTAAAGAAAAAGGACAAAAAAACTACAAATAACGCCAAAACTACAACAATGCACTATTATGGTATTAACAGCAGTCATATTCACAATACATCAATACCCATGACAACGCATTCCACACCATCCAATCACATTAATCCACCCACTAATCTAATTAGACGCTCTAAAGCCTAGGCCACACTATCGTCCATATCGACGAAAATTAGAACGAAAACTTCCGCAACGAAAATTTTGAACGAAAACTCGACGAAAATTTTTTCGTTCATATTAGAAGAGTTGAACTTTTGACCTTTTCGTCAACGAAAACGCATACTATTGGCTAAAAATATCTTGATAATATCAGACTTTGTTCTCAAACATGGCGGAGTGGCAAGAGGTTTTGATAAATCTGATGCGAGAAAACCAATTTTGTATGATAAAAGTCACCCGGATTATAAGGACTCGAGGAACAAGAAAAGAAATCACTGGCAAGATGTTTTAGATGAATTTAATAAAATTACGGACTTGGCGTGGATAGTGAGTATTATTGATAGTGACAAACTTTTATATCAAATCATTCATTTCCATTACTTTTAAACATTTTAGCAGTAACTTTTTCTTAAGAAGTAATCTTTTTCTTTTAGAGATCGCCATTGTTTCTAATCCGTCAAAATGCTTGCTTATTGCCAATAATGTTTTGGCTTTGCAAACATGCTTGAAATTTTCGTCGTGTCTGGCATGCATTTGTAATCGTTTCGTTTTCATTTTCGTCAATTTAGACGATAAGGCTTAAGCGTCTACTAATGAAAAGAATTGTATATAACTTCCTATATCTTTCTGATGAAGGCTCAAAGCACCGAGTTGAGAGCCCAATAAAATCATTTTATATACAATCTGAGAAACTTTTATTTTTATACATTAAATATGCCTGGATTACCAATCTTTAAACGTATTTTTTTGTATTTTATATTACTATCTGATTGAAAAATTTTGCCAATTGTTAATGTTAAAACTTCTAATGCTCACCAATAGCTTTTATGTTAGCTTCAAAAATTTTAAGATTGTCTGTGTAAGGGAATAATTTAACTTAAAAATATCTTATGCTTACGTTTTTAGTAAATACCACAAGCATCCATTTTGAGAAGTTCACAATAACGATTGAAGTCTTGAGTTGTTCAATTTCATATGACTTATTGTTGTCATCGTCTTGCAATTCATTAGCTTCAATAGTCGATACTTTTTGCTGTAAAATAATGAACTTTTATGATGTACAAGAAAAACCTCATTGGTTAGTGCGAAAAATTCAGCAGTGAAAGACGACATATTTCAATGTTATATAATACAGCAATAAGTCATTCATTCATACTTTAGACAAATTTCTTTCTGTATGGAGACAATTTTCCTGACTGGCTGAAGACGTGATATGTAAGTGTGTGCAACGGTAAAATTACTACTTTGTTTTTATGTAGGCCGTAATTGTTGCCACACCAACTAATATTTTGCGCCAAATCACTTTCAAATCAAAGCTTAACAATAATAAGTCCCAGTTGGCGACAAGAAAAAACCTTCAAGCTATGAACCATATTCTTACCTTGCATTCATCAAAATCTTTCTTCAAACCAAAACAAGATTCTGGGAAGATGAAGGAATCAAAGGTGGGTTTTCAATTACAAACCTCCCATAGGTCAGGTTCATTACGTCACCCCGGAAGACCCCTGCACAAAAGAAGGGCTTGTAATGATTTACGTATGGACGAAGGAGGCTTTGCTTTTTGGCTCCATGGAAGAAGAGCAAGTAAAACGAAAAGTAGTGGAACAACTCGCAGAAATTCATCCAACATTAAAAGAAGAACTTGTATCAAACTGTATAATTCATCATTGGTATAGGCTGCCATCTTATCAAGGCGCGTGTGGAGCAATGAAAACTGCTCAATACGGCAACATCAGGTAGGATCATTTAGGATAACATGCAATTTTTTCATGAAAGAACACATAAAAGCTAGAGTACATAAAATTACAAATATAGCTAATATTGAACCATAATTGACTAATTATAGAATATGACCTTAGCGAGATCAAGTTGTGTTCATACCACGTTGTTTACTGGCCACGAACTTTGACTGTATGATGAAATACAACATTGCCACAAGTTTTTTGCCGTAATTTTTATAAGATTTTCAAATCCTCCATTTTTTTACAGCTGATTTTTCAGAACTGGGTGCATAAAAAATCAAATTTTTACTTCAACTTTTAATTTTTAAGACTGTATTTGAAGCTTGTCTTAGAAACACGTACTTACATTTTTAATAAGTTGAAGAATTGTGGCAAATTTGGTTGATATCTGAGCTTCGTATAAACTTTATAGGTCAAACAAATTTTTTATTTGGTTATGACATACATTGTTTTTTTGTCAAAACTAGGTATTTATGGGAGCCTATGGGAAACGTTCATTTCGCTGGTGAAGGAATTTCCTTTACACAAAAGTGGATACAAGGTGCTTTAGAAAGTGGTTTAAAAGCTGCATATCAAGTTTATGAGCGACATATGGACAGAAACGGTCACCATGTTTAAATAGACACAAGAATGTGATAATTCCTTCAATACTTATCTATTTTTTCAAATATTTGCATAAACTTTTTAACCATTTTAATAATTGTCCCCCTGTTAAGAATAAATTACTTTTGACCTTCACCTCTCGCAGGAACTTAAGCCGTCATGGTATTACCTAATTCCAACGAATGGAGAGAAAAAGAATTATAACAAATAGACCTATTTACCCTTTTTTAATTCTGAAGCTTAGGCCATTTAGTAGCTATGGCTAAAATAAAATTTTTGTTGTTTTAACAATGAGAAACGTACTCTGCGCGAGCAATTCCTTTTTTATCATCATATTAGATGTAATGTGTCATATGATAAAATAGCATTAATTTTTATTATAAAGATATGAAATACTTTTTGCAATGAATTTTTAACACCAACAGCCCGTTTTTTTCTCCATGAAGTCAAACAACAGGCTAGTACAATTCTTTTTTAAATTGAAACTGGTCTAGGGTAAGATTATCTTTAAATCACGATCTCTTGCTTCTTTTCCCATTTTTTGGGAGGGAGGGGTGTAACATAGATAGTTGATCACAACACATATTTCAACCAGGCGTAGTGAACTTGCGATACACGTAGAGCTTCCATATCGTAAGTATTAAGGAGAAACGCATGGAGGTAAAGCTATATCCATGCATTTAATAACATAATTAGTGAGAAAATATTTACCGTTTTCTTCTGTTATAGTTGAACACAAAGACCGAATTCGAAATCGATGTGACATGAATTTAATTAATAAAAGGAAAGTTGATTTATGCGTTTTAGCCTTATTATACTCAGCTGTTTTTTTCTATCTAACAATCTAACTATCTAACAATTTCTATTCTAACAAAGGTAGAGGCCAGGGCCTGAGTTATCATACAACATTTCTTTCAACGTCGAATGTGGAATCACGTTTTAAATATTTGTTAGCTAAGTATGTTAACTTGAAATATATAATGTGCTAAGCATTTGTGAAATATAAATCCTTTTAGCAAAGCTCAGTTATGAAATTATATGATTTCATTATATAAAATAAATACAATGAGTTTATAAAAGTGTATTTAATTTACAAAGATACCAGGTAGAAAAGTAAAGTTCTGCAAAAAGGTGGAAGGACAACTTTTGATACAAGAGACTGACTCGGTTCTCAAACTTACGTTTGAATGTCAACTTTTCTTCATCATTACTTCATGGAAAACATCGTTCAATCAAGAAAAACGAATTTGCGTAATTCCATCAGTAAAATTACAATCTTTTTCAATTAAGTAATGTTAACAATGCAGCATCATTTTTATGCATATTATCATTATATGCATTATCTTTTAATTTATGTCTTTTAAATATTAGCTATCATGAAAAGTTGTGAGTGCATTTTAATACGTAATATAAAAATCAATCATGTTGCGTACATATTTTAAGACCAGTGACGTTTAAGGTGTAGGCTGACAAACCTATAAACATGCAGCAATTGCACAGCACGATACTATAACGACGATTATGCCTCCATTTATTCCGCCGATGATCTCACCTATTTCTGTACAAATTAGAACGAAAAATTAAATTTTGAAAAAGTTTAAAATGAAAAGCAAGTTGTTGTACTCTTATTACATTGATGAGAAGACATTTAAAATGTCGTTTTTTTATGTATATATTTGCAAATTATTTGTAAATCTGTTTAACGACTTAATCAATTCTGCAACTACGTAGCTAGATTGAAGAATTTAGAGGGTTAAGATGCATTGTATATTTTATATAACAGACAAAATTTTTCAATTTTATGTCAATTATTTGTCCCACGATATGTCAGTGTACGTATGGTTTTCGATTAGGAATAAGCTTCTAAAACTCGAGCATTTCTTAACTTACTTGTCGCTGTACTGCTTTCCTTTTTTTTCATTATTTGTACCGCGCCATGTTTGTTCTAAAATAGCAAGTTGTTATGCCTCTTAAATTCAGCAATTAGAAATCAGGCTAATTTCTATACAAATTTTCAGTCTTCTCTATCAAACTTTATGCACATGCGTAGCATAAATTGTTGCTGCTGACTGTACTACCAGTGTCCATGTTTTATTAATTAAAATTTACATATTCATTTTTAATCTCTATTAACTAAATATCCGTCAACCGATCAGAAGACACTGTCGATCAGCTGAACAAAGATAGCTACATGAAAGGAAAATTTTTAATAAATGTGAATGCCCTTGTCAAGCCCAGCAAAACTTTAAATGACGTTTTGCCCTTGCTTGCATGCAATTGTTCATTGAATACATGAAAAAGGCTTTTAAGCAGCTGCATAGACTCAATGCTTTATATTAAGAGCAGAAGTTAATCTTCCCTCTCTGATTTGAAATGGTATAGCTATGATGATAAAGAACGAGAAATAATTTGCCTGAAGGATCAAAACTGGAACTAAGATATTGGTCCATATTGAAAAATTTTTTTATTGTTTTGAACATTGCAAATCCCATGGGAAATGGCCAAAAACACCTAATATAATTAAAACAACTGTTTAAAACCAGAACACATTTAGCAGAAGTTGACACCTGAACAGTATTTGGAAGAAATGCATCGTGTCTTTTAGATTTAAAATAGTTCTTTTAGAACTATCGGGTAATTAATCTTAATATATACTGTTATTCTACGAATTAATATGTTAGTTTGGTCATCCACCAAGGAAATTGAGATATTAATAAAACAATTTTTAGATTTTTTGCAACGGCAATTGTTCCTTTTGATTATTATTGAGCCGAGAGAAATTTAATTTGTGCAAGTTTAGTATAATTTAACTTTTATTTACTAATATTAGAAAACTTTTATGTAATGAAAAACTTTTTTTATTTATAGAATTGTTAAGTAAAAATTAGAAAATGCTTCATTTGGCACCGCAGAACATCAATAATTTGGTGGATGATGTATTTATAGTAATAGATGTTATAATAGTTTCTACAGAATGAGCTGAAAATAAAATGTTGTCTGAAAGCAAGTTCACACTCAATTATAGTTAACAGACGAAGGTACATGCATATTCATTATTTTATGTCAGCAGTCAGTACTAAATAATTGACCCTTATTCGTATAATGCTTGCCTATACAACATATAAAAAATTACGAATCACAATGGCCTTTATTAACCATCTAAAAATAAAAGAAAAGGTGATGCGTTGAAGATTTCTCTCTATGTTTAGACAGGTGTTTTTTCTAGATGGTCCGTTCTTTTTTAACTGTAAATTGTATTTATCAGCAGAGTCTGAAATGTTTGTAAAAAACATGGCACTGGCTGTACAGTCTTTTGATGATAAACATGTGGAAATAAAATTAATGACACCTTAAAAAATTGCAAGAACAAGTATAACACAAAATTATGATGATTCATTAAAGTATCACTTTATTATCATTTAGCAAAGAAAAGTTTGATTCATTCAAGTTTAATGAACTTTAAATCCTAAACTACCACCGAAAGATTATTTAACTAAAGAAAAGTTTTCTTCAATTAAAACTGTGCTTATAATTTTTTATGGAATTCCAAAAAAAATCTACAAAATAATTCATCTGTGATCACGGAAGATTGATAATTAAGATGGGCCCCTTTCATATATTCACATGTTATAATACATAATCACAAATGATCATAACATGAACCAGAAATCGGAAATGCATATATAAATATTCAGCTCACCCACCAATCCCACCTCTCCCCATTTATCGATCATCAAAAGTCCCTGCTGACTTAAAAAAAATTAATGGGCGTTGTACATTGAATATAGAGGACAAACTTTTTTAATATTTATACTATAACAATAATAAGGTAATGAGATGAATTAATGGGGAGTGTGTTGCTAACTACACTTTAGTTTCAAATATTGTGTTGTAACTAAAAACTTGAACATTGAGTTCAGAGTTAGTTTCGTTAATGTGCAGTGCTTCTTTGATTTTAAGAGAGAATGAGGTGTCTGCAATGTCGATGATTCTGAAGCAAAAAGGTGAATAGTTGGTTTTACATGAGTGAGATTTAAGAAGGTGTAGGTGTAGAGTTTTGTCAGTTGTGGTATGTTTCCTGATTCTGGTGAATAAATGGCGCGAAGTTTCGCCAATATATCAGGAATTACATCCCGCGCAATTGAATTCATATACCGCCATTGATTTAATTGAATTAGAGATTTGTCATTGAATGAGAAGAAGTTTTTGATTTTAAATAATGTGAAAATTTGTCGAATGTCAATATCCTTTCATAATATCCCTAAGTCTGCGCTGTGTGTGTCGTGAGTAATGTCCGATGTATGGCAGTTTGAAGTATAGAGTTGTTATTTTGGAATTTTCATTTGTGTTGGTCTTCACGGTCGTGTCAGGAGTTTCGGCGTCCAGTTTGAGGTTATTGCCTTGTTTGTTGTCGAGATATCGTTTTACAGTTCGGTTAATAAAGTGTAAGTGGGAAAGAGTTTCGTGAAAGAGTGGATGTGATGTTTTTTATGTCTCTTTAAAAGCCATTGTTCGTATTGCTCAGTTTGTATGCTCTGTCGATTAGTGTGTGTATAAGTCCGGTTTTGTATGAAAGCGGTGCAAAACTAAAATAGTTCATCACAAGTCATTTAAAATAGACGACAAATTTCTTTATAGCAAAAATTTTCGGCATACTTTATACCATCTTCAGTGCGAAGTGAATAAATATAGTAGGGAAAGGTTTCCTTAGCTGATAAAATTTCATGGCCTCAGTCGCATTAGTAAAAACACGAAAAATATCGTCAACGTAACTGAGGTAAAATGGTGGTTTAGCGTCGTTGTAATTGTTTAGCCAGTTTCGTTCATGTGAGCCCATGAAAATGTTAGCAAGTATGGGGCCAAGGAGAACGCATCGCAACACCGTCCGTCTGGTCATAAAATTATCCATTAAATAAAAAATGCGTCTGTGCTGTCGCTATCGAAAACAGTTGCGTGATGTCCGTCCTGTTTATAGTGATACTGGGGTTGTGATATTGCGTCAATTGCTAGGTTGATGTTTTTAGTCGGTGGTATGTTTGTGAATAGGCTTTCAACGTCGTAGGAGATAAAGAATTTGTGACAAGAGGTGGATGAGTTGAAAGATGAGAAGTCGTCGTGGAAAGTGAAAGAATCTTTAGTGAAATGGTCATCTGGTACGAGTGGTGTTAGTAGAGAACTAAAATACTTAGCTAAATTATAATTGTATGCGTTGATTGATGAAACTATCGGTCGTTGATCTGGTGCTCGTTTCTTGTATAGTTTCGGTAAGCCATAGAAGCGTGAGAGTTGAGAACCTCTGGGAAGATTTCATTATAAACTTTGTTGTTAATCGAGCCTTTCTTTAACAGTCATTGCAGTTTTGCTTCATGTGATAGTGTGACGTGGACTTTGCTGTATTGTTTATAATTTTAAGACAGGAGTTACGATACATTTGACGATCCAGGATCACAACGCCGTTGCCTTTGTCCGGTTTGAGAATGATAATGTTTGGATTTTTGCGAATTTTTTTAAGGATGGGATGTTTTTTGAAGTCAGCTGGTGTCGGGTGATAAGATGAGATGTACGAGTGAGCGATGTGTGCCCTGCCAGCTCTGTTTTGAGATGCGTGTAGTTTTCTTGACTGCGAATGTTGTGTTTTATAGTTTGGTGGATTTTTTCGAATGTTGCCAGAATGTCCGTTGAGTTGAGTCGTAGTGGTTTAATGCTGAACCGAAGTCCAAGTTCGTTTCCTTATTATTGTTATAATTTATTTATCATACAAACTTTGTATAAGCTTTTATATAAACGTTATATTAAATAGGTATTATTCACTTATACTAAAGATGGCATCATGAGACGCCGAAACATGTCTATTCTAAAAACACTCGTCGTCTATATTAAATGCACATTAACAATAGCGCTTCTACGAAATTATGAATACAGGCTTTATAAGAACTAACTTGTCCTGCTACCGAATCATCCTTGTGTAGGAATATCGATTATTGGGGAATGGGCCATATTGATAAATACATAATATTAGTGTTCAATTCATTTGAAATGCATTATTTAAATAAAGGGATCAGAACATACGACCTTCGAAAGATACGACCTTTAAAATCATAGAAACGTATTGCACATAAATCCAATAACATATTTACCATTTACTGTGCTATTTATATAAATCGATTGAATAAAAAACTTAAACAGATTTCTGGGCCGCCTATGGTGAACCATGCATTCATTAACCAATCTTATTTACATACAATGTTTTGAAATTGTAAGTCAATACGCTGAATATTGGCAACTTTGGTGGCAATGTTTTGAACAGTTAAAGATTTGTGATGCGAATAACATTGATGTTTGTGCTCAGTAAGTAAAACTATTTATATTTATGTCGATTAGACTTAAATAAGGCTTTTATTCTAAAAAATGTTTGCCTATAAAATACAGCATGTTTTACCACCACAAAATACAGCGCAAAATATATGGACTCAATCTGGCTCGATCTTGCCTCGATTTGTGAAAGGCTTTATAAATCTCGAGAATAATATGTGATTACTTACCATAAAGAAACATATTGGAAAAATATATGAGAAATTTATTTTTTGACTTGCATCTAAGCTTGGGATATTCACGACTGCGGTGCTCAGAATAAAGCTAGGTTTCCATATGATCGTGAACGTGTTGCAACAATGTCGTGAATGTAATGACAGTTTCGTAAATGTCTTGAAAATAGAATATAACTCTATCTTTGCGACTCTGCAACGACATTTTCGAGTCATAAGTCACAACCATGTGGAAACCAGACTTTAGATTGACAGCTAAAATTTTCATTTGTTGAGATCAGCAACATTGCCGAATTGCAAATAATACTTATCTTGGAGGAAAATTAATTTTGTTGTTTAGAAGCATCATACTGAAATATATGAACATTTAGCCTGACATATAGCTACAGTATATCAATTTTCAAAATGAATAGATAAGAAGTTTATATCTAGTTCATGGAGGTTACACCTCTGATTCATTAAATGATTTTACCAGCTGATAGGTAGCAATTGACATGTAAACAGTTCGTGATGCTTTATTACATTTTAATTAAATAAAGTAATCCTTTTTTTGACATTGTGACAGTATTAAACAATGGCGACAATAAAAACAATCAAAACTTTACTGTTCATTTTACTTTGGGTAATTCAAATTTACTTAAAATTGCTTATTTCAATCATTTTTTTCTTTGTAAAGTCAAACAAAACAAAGCAAAATAAAATAACTTTAGTGATGTTCAGGTGCCGATTTACGTAGGATTTTGAATACTGTCCACCAATTTCATGCCGTGTAATACCATATGTTGATTAAAATTGATTCAAGCAACATATAGTATGTAGGTCCATACAGTCCTGCTGACATTAGTGGCTTATTGGACTCTACTTTAGTTGTAAGCTTTTATCAATAAAAATGGTGACAATATACTCGAATGGGTGCATACTAGAGCTCATCTGATATCCAATACACCTTTTACATACAAACATAATAAACAGTAAGCCGATATAGATGGCCAATAACATGGACATCTTTTTAAAAAAGGAAAAGTGTGTTTTGTAAGAATTAAATATGGTTCTTACACCAATCCATGAAAGTATAACACTTTACCACTACCACACAATCACTGCACTCCAAGTACCCTGCATGTAGTGATAACTTATATAGTATTTATTAAAATAGAGTACTATATTGAGCTATGTTTGCTTTTTGATTTGAGTTTATTGTAGATCTATTTAGTGCAATGTACAAAAGTCTGAAAACTTATGCTTGTTAATGTTCATATTTGTAAATTATTTCTTAAGATGTTTTTCTATCTTCTAAATGACAACTGAGGTTGATACACAGTTTAGTTTGAAATGAAAGTTACATATTTTATTAATAAATCAGTAAATGGAGTATTTCTCCACCCCACTTTTTTATATCTGCTGTGCAGCATGAAAGGTCATTATATAAGGTTTAATACCACATAATATTTGATAAATAAAGTATTAAATTCTGAATATGTGTAACAAAACTCCACTTCACTTCCAATACCTTGACCTAACACTTTGATTAATAAAGCATATTACATTGAAGATGTTTAAACAATAATCCTATTGCTACAACACATTAATCCAAAACTTAGTATTTATTTGTAGAAAAGCATGCACTAATCCTTAATGGTATGTAGCAAAGCCATTTATGCAAATACAGGCTATTGTGGCTAAACTTGATATATTTATACAAACATCCCTATAGTTAATTTTTCTTTTACATGTTAAAGCCAAACTTAAGATCAAAGTAGGTTAATAAGAGTTTGATTATTTCAACTTTATTCAAAAAAGGCGCAGGTTTGCTAGAACATTAATTAAACATATGGACAAAAATAAAATCAGGGAGCTCAGCAGCAAAATCACTGCCAGTGAAGTGAAATATCAAACATTAGAACTAAAGTATGGTTGCCAAAACTATTTATAGAAAGAAGAAAAGCACTTTAGCCAATCAAATGATGTTTTGATAGATTGGTAATGATCAAGCCATTCCCTATTACAGACTCATTGCTAAACTGCTTGATGTAGAATGGCAACCTCATGACATGAACATTTTTATTTTTGTATCATTATGTAACAATGATCTAGCCTGCAATTATTTCACCAATTATATGAACTATGTATAAACATATATTTATCACTGTAGAACACTGACGAATGACGTATAAATATTAAGCAGTAAATTACTATAATGCCTAATGTGCCTATAATCACAGAATAGATATCTTAACAGAAGGTCCACTTGTGTCGGAAACTCTGATGTAAGTTTCTCTCACTTTTTTGAAGAAAATTCTAAGCAGACACACCGACACACCTTTCAGCAAGATACTTCCTCTAGCTCGCAATAGAAAATATAGATGTTTTGCAAATATATCTATATAATTTACAAATATATCAATATAATTTACAAAAATTTTTTTACAAATTTTGCACTGCGTTTAGAACCTTACCTTCTTTGCAAGATGATAACTCTAAAAATTTCGGCTATGTTAATCGATTAGTATTTTGCTGTTCTAGTATCCTGATAGTATAAAATCAAAATCAGATTGGTTTAGGAATTTTACCATAGGCAAATGCCTTAGTTGCCTACCCCTAGATCTCCCACTCATGCTCATGTAATTTTCAAAATTGATTCTTGACTGCGGTCATATATCGTAAAATACCGCCCAATTCTGCAGCCAATCAGAATGCAGGGAAGCATTCACCTTCCTGATGATTTGTAAAACATTTCTGAGAAAGAAGTAGGTAAGTACTTTGCATTTGTGAAAGTACAATCACTTTCATCATGATAATTAAAGTGAAATTGAAAATAGAAAGTTAAACCGTGACTTCTTTTCCAGTTTATTTATTTCCACGATTGAAGCTTTTAACTTGCGACGAGAATCTCATTAATGCCTACGTATGAATGAGCGACGTTTAATTGCTAATCTTTTCCCCCCTTGTTTCTCTTACGACTGGTATATCTACATGTTTTTTGTTTCGTTTAGTTTTTGCGTTTTACAAAACTTGCTGCATGTTTTATAAAACTTGTACATCTTTACATTTTGTCGAAAAAGTTACGTGATTACTTCAGAAATAAAAGATGTTTGCTTTGTTTGCACAGGCTTATGCAATATGAGGTGACCTTTGGAACCGAATGTCGTGGGTTGCACATGCTCGAAAGTTCTCACAAAGGTCTCTGAGGTTTTCATAAGCCAGTGCATACACGTAAAACTTCTTTTATTACTTTTATAGAATAACAATAATGCGACAAGACAAGTTTAAAACAAAGGTTTTAATTTTTCATCTAATATTTATTCATGATCGATTTGCAAATTCTCTTTGATTGATTGATTGTTTTGATTGATTTGATTAGTTGAGCTCAGACCTGTTTTACACTGACTAATGCAAACACAGCTGGAGACCAATCACCGCGCGCCTTTTATTCTTTTTTATTTTATAAAGGAAAATAATATGTTTGAGCCAATTAAAGCACCTGAATTGACGCTTGCCGTACAACAACAACCGTGTAATCAGTTATATATGTACATGCATATCCCGCTTCTATAGAGCATGTTTTGATACCATGCATTGTTTTCTTAATGAAATAATTTTTGGAAAGTAATTTTTTAGTATGTGTGATTTTTTTATGATTAAGTTTCAGATAAAGTTGTTTGAAATAGCATAAAAGTGACAGATAAATGCCGTTAAAAAATGGGAACAGTATTGTATACAAATCAGTTGCATAACCTTTAAATGCTAAGAGTGTTTTGATCTTGAATCAAAATTGTATTTATATGTGATGGTGAAATACATACTTGCGACTCCAGTTTTGTATGAAACTCAACTGTACAACGTAGCAAGTTGACAATGTACTCAGTAAACGTTTAGGGTTTTTTATTTGTCTTTTTATTTTTATGTCTTTGAAAGTACAGGTCGAAAGGAAAATTTATTAAACGAGTATTGCTTAGATGCCCGAGAACATTGTATTTTGTTAAAATTACATCGTAAATGAAAATTACGTTCGTTGAACATTAGCAAATTTTAACACAATGATAAGGTATTTTTTAAAAAAACGACATAGTGATTTTAGTGAGGGTTTTTGGTTGAAATTGTAATAAATGTCTCCTAGAAAGCAAAGTTTTTTACGAATTGTCATATATTACTTTGTTGACTTGTATATGATTTATTCTACTTTCATTGCACTAATTAAAACTTCTTATTCTCTGCATTCAAGAGGTATAAAATGGCGTCACAATATCTTTTAAGTAATAAAAGATTTGGGGAAAATGATGAACCTATAAAACTTCCCAGAAACAATCCAATTCCAATACAGCACAATGACTGCATAAAAACATTTCTGAAATGTATTCAAGATGAAGGTTTGCAGAAAGCTTACAATCGTTACGGATACAAGCCTCAGGAATCAAATCTTTCAAGCTCGGTTGTCAGTACTGTACATGAAGATGAAACTATGGTTGACGTCATTGTTGTGGGTGCAGGAATGGCAGGTCTATCTGCAGCGTACGAGTTGAAAAAAGCTGGTCTTTCTGTGAAAATTCGTGGGCAAACAGAGCGCTATGGAGGAAGAGTCTATACGTATGGTAAAGAAAGTGGTCTTGCATCTGGTTTATATGCAGAAGGTGTGAGTTCATTAGCCAAGGTTGTTTGCATGCTTAAATTGAACATCGTTTTATTTAAATGATTTATTGAAATTCGTTGAATTAACTCTTGAAAAGCCCATTTTAGACGTTTATAAAACTGCTAAATATGCTATTTAAGTACAAAGTGTCATGTAAATTAACACCATAAATGGTTTTGAAAATTTTGCTCAATATTATTGGGATTGCATTTGTGGCAGATGGGTTTCGTAGAAGAAAGTTCGGAGTGAACTGAGGCACGTGAATGTTAAAATTTTCAACCAAAATAAAACAAAACGACAACGCCGTCTAAATGTTGAAGAGAACTGCGTTGAGGACGCCGTCGTGTTCTCAACTTATTTTGGTTTAACATTTTAGGATGGGTCGCTGAGCAATAGGTTGAAGTTAAAAATGACTTATTATAATTTCATAAATAAAACACAATTTCCTTTTTATCTTAGGTAATTTAGCAATCAAAAGAAGGTCATTTACAATGTTACAGAAGGTCATTTATAATGTTACAGAAGGTCAATGTCATCCCTATTTTTAGAGATGACACTTAAAACAGAGACATATTAAACACGTAATCCTTTTGTCGGCCAAGGACAGGATTAGTCAATTTAATTAATACCGACTCCATGACGCGTAGCTGGAATAACGAGCGACATTTTTTAATAATTTTAAAGTTTTCTTCAGAATAAGCATTGGCACAGTGAGTGTTGCTTAACATCTTTGGAAAACATCTTTTAAGCAACACTTGCTGTGTCCTTTTCCGACAAAAGGATTACGTGTTTAATCTGTCTCTGTTTTAAGTGTCATCTCTAAAAATAGAGATGATATTGACCTTCTGTAACATTATAAATATAGCATGTTTTGGAGGTTATCATTTTGCAGACGTTGACACCTGACGAGTAGTCTGCCGAAATGCATAGTGTCTCTTTCTAGCTGTAAATAACGGTTCCTTTGAATTGTTGGGTTAGTCTCTTGTTAAAACAGTTCTTTTAAGAACTATTACATTGTTATTATCACCATTCACCATGGTATTTGCTATTTTGAAATCCATCTTTAATATTGTATTATTGCTAGTACGCTTCTGTAGACGTAAAAAATTAAAAAAAAAACTCACGAGAAAGATGGTGCCCGGAATTGGTGACCTGCTCAGTGTTACATGTTTATAGCTATAACAAAGTTTTGAGATGTTTTATTAGTCCTCACCATTTTATAATTGTTTGAGTTCTATATTTGTTTTAAAATAATAAATCATAAGTATAATGCAAGAGTGTGATGAGTACCATGTCATAAAACATATGTCAACCGTTTACTTTTGCATTGACTATAAAAAGGAAAACTAAGAGGGCATCTTATCTGATCTTAAATTGACTATTCAAGCTTTGATAAAATCAATTAAGTTGAATTATGCTTACTATTGAAATCAAGAGTTTAATTTGATAAAAGTGTCATGTAACCTTACTATTATACATGCCCTTTAGTAATTTGTGCGAGAGATGAATTGTTTTTTCTTTGTTTTTTTAGCAGGGGCTATGCGAATTCCTTGTGATGCCGATGGTCAATATGAGGGGCAACATTATTTGACAAATGGTTACATCAAGAACTTCAATCTACCAATAAAAAATTTTCCAAACTACGATGAAAATGCCGTTTCTTGTATCTATGGGTTTCGCGAAAAAACTAAAAGTAAATTTATTAAAAGTAGACACTACAAAAAGTTCATAATAAAGTTCTATATGTTTTGCGAAGTAAGAGGATATACGTGAAGAGACTAGGAACAGAAAAATTTCTCTTAATATACGCCTCATCTAATTAGCCAATTTCTAATTCGCTTTTTAGCGTTGGTATCTTCGCAAAATACACTCAAGCCATTAACATTTTTTGTAAAATTTGTAACCTGCTTGAACCACTTGATACGCAATTAACAGTTATGACGATAACCTTAACTTCTAAATACTGTTAATATAGCTGTTTATTTAACTTCATTATCATTGAATTTGAAAGATTGTACTACGACTTTTTTAGTTTGGTGTGAGAAACATTTCATCAAAATTTGGCCAAATTGGAAAGATGGTATAAAGGAAGAGTTAAAAGGAGATATAACTGATATTTGTATGTTTAATGAGACTTTTTTCCCCCAGTTTTTATAAGCCAGCCATCAAAATTAAGAGACTATTTACATGGCAAGTTGATAACTGTTTGATTTGATTGCGTTGGACCATGATCAGGATTAAAACTAGACTTGTTTGTTTTCCTTTTGGAGATAAATATTACCAAGAAACAACAGATGTCGTCACTGGCCAGCTTTGCATTTAGTGATCGAATTCCAAGAGCGTCGTTGATCAAGTCTATGCTTGGGATCGATGGATTAAAATTTGGAGTCGGTTCACGGTGGAAAGTTTTCTTGAAAGTAGTATTAATGTGATTAAAGCTAAAGTGTCGGTTGAAGACCAGAAAGACTTAGATTTAGTGAAACTTGAAAACCTTTTGCCATGGTCTAACGATGCCGTTCGTGGTTTTTCTGTATTTTGCTATGTGCCCGAAATTGAAATGTCCATGGACCACTTTCTTTCTTTTAAACTGGGAAAGTGGTCATCTGGTAAGATGCATTGCTTGAAAGGTGGTATGCATAATTTGCCCAAAGCGTTTTTAAAAAATGAAATATTAAGTAAAGATGACATAGAATACAAGAAGCAAGTATATGAAATAAATTACGGATATCAAGAAAAATATCCACTGAAAGATGTCGTAGAGGTGTCATGTTATTCTGTCAATGATGCACCATGTGTGTATAAGGCAAAGGTGAGTTTAGGAAATTTAAATTATTTTGTTATTTGCAAGTTCACTTAACACAAAATTTGAAAATCATAATGTTTTTCCCTAATATTGGATCTTTTTTAAGGAATGCTTTTCTCCTGAAACCTTCTATGTACTTTTCGATTATTATTTTTGGCTTGCTAATGTGTTGCAAAAATTGCTAACAACCACTAAATTGTACACAGTGCATTTTTTGATGTTTATTCCACTTTAGAAGGATTTTTCTGTGTAAACACCATTTTCACAAACAAGCCTAATGTAATGACGTGATTTTTAAGCATGTTTGTGCGTGTCTTCTAGCGACATCACTGAATCGAATATATCAATCCTACATTGTTCTTGAACCAATGGCTAACAATTGTAAAATGTTTCAGGAAAACTTTGAACTATGAATAGAAAATACTATCCTCTTACATAAACTAGAGTGTGTGCTCTTCTTGTTCAAGAAATGAATAATCGCAATTGTACATGTGTTTTGTTGTTGTGTCGGCAGTAATTATTACCACGCCAATAAACATTTTGCGTCAAATAATATTCAAATCAAAGCTTGATGACATCAAATCCCAGTTGGCGATAAAAAAAAGCGAGCGTCCAGGCAATGGGAAATGTTTTTAATCAGCATTCAACAAAAATCTTTCTTCAAACCAAAGAAAGATTCTGGGAAAATGAAGGAATTAAAGGTGGATTTTCAAAGACAAACCTTCCCATAGGCCAGATTCATTACGTCACCCCGGAGGACTGCAAAACGAAAGAGGGCTTTTAATGATTTACACGTGGACGAAGGAGGCTCTGCTTTTTGGGTCGATGAAAGAAAAAGTGGTAAAACGGAAAGTAGTTGAACAACTCGAAGAAATTCATCCAACCTTCAAAGAAGATATGGTGACAACCTTTATTGTTCATGCTTGGAATAATCTGCCATCTTATGAAGGATCGTATGGAGAAGTGAAAACATCTCATTACGAAAGTACAAGGTGCGAAATTTCGGGGCTATTTTCCTGTTTCTTATAATTTCTTCAAGGGCCATTCTTTTCTAACGCTTTAGGAAAACGAAAACATTTACTTTTAGTTTTCGTTTTTCCTCCTTAAAATGCAAATAAAATCGGGTTTTTGTTTTATCCACCTCTACAAAACCAATATTAAATTCAAGTGTAAGCAAAAGATTAAACATCTCATTAACGCTTAGCTGCATATTCCCTGTATAAAAGCAAGCTTTTGCAAAAATAGCAGAACAGCAGCTTTGATGGTTCACCGTGCAAGGTCAACGCACGATGTAGTTTTCAAACGTTGTTGCTTCGTTGAGCTCGTTTGAAACTTCGTTTGAAACTTTATAATCAATAATGTTTCCTTTGTGGTAAACAAAAGCAAGCGAACACGAGTTTTATAATCATCATGTAGCTAGCTAGGAATACTACACTTTTTAATGCCGCGAAGTCGTAACAGATTCTACTTGTCGATGACATAGTATCAACGAAACGATATTTGATGGTTTAAGGAGAATATATGAATCTATCAAGCGAAGAAAGTTCATTATTTTGCACTTTGTGTTGTATTTATATTTTACAGTTTGTTTACCCGTCCTTTTACCTCGCAGATACAAGGAAGTTTTGCAAGTCATATTGTTTTGAATGTACGCTTTTGGTTAAATTAATGCTCTGATTTTCAGAGTAAACACTGCAGTCGTATTATAACTAGGACTACAATGTCACACTCTCCAGAACAAAAAATTCAATTTAGAAATTGGTTTTTTAGAGATTGGCGCAACAAAACAAGAAAAACGAAAAGAAGATTATAATTTTATTTTCGTTTTCTTAACGTACAAAAAACAAATGGCCCTTTGTAGCGCAATTTGACAACATTTGTTGTTTGTTTTAACAATTCGCTCTTATATTTGTAAAAGTGTTTGAGAAATATAGGAAAATTCATCTTTATATATGGTAGACTTCTAATCAAACTACTTTTTAACGTACATAATATTTTTTTACCCAATTAGGCATTTATGGGAGCCGATGGGTAACGTTCATTTCGCTGGTGAAAGAATTTCTTTTATCCGTATGTGGATACAAGGTGCTTTAGAAAGTGGTTTAAAAGCTGCATTTCAAGTTTATGAACGACATACGGAAAGAACCTGGAACCATACGTTGTGAGCTTTTTCTGTAATTGAGGTTAAAGTTTGTGTCCACTATTTATGAAAACCTTTATAATCTACCTTATAGTTTCATGTATTTGGCCGTTGACGTACTGATTTATAACATTTTTAACACACTTTTCTTTTTCTGTGTTCGCATTTCAAGTAATTTGTCTTTTCAAAATTAAATCAAATTTTAAAAAGATTTTATAATTTTTGTTGTCTTATTTGAAAACGTTTCAGTCTTTTCAACGATTAATTTTTTTTGTTAAATTTGATAAACATTGGAATCGTGGAAAAAACCTGTTAACAATATATGTAGGATAACTTTATATAGATACACTTCATTGAAAGAGGAAGAAATTATATTAAAGTTAGTTAAATATCCAAGTAAATGAAGTAAATTTAAAAAATAACATGTTTTACTTTTCCGGAATTTTCTTCAAAAGAACTTTTTTTTCTGAAAAATTTCCGAGACTTTTCTAAGAGACAGCAGTAGTTACATGAAGTACTTAACTTTTTGCATCCAACAACAAACGACACTAAATTTTGGTCTGCTAGGACTTTTTCCTTATAATATTTTCAAGCATTGTAAGTTTGTGAAATTAAAAACATTTAACGTCACATAAAGAGTGTTAAAATCCAAAGATTTTGTCATTGATAGTTTAATATTTTTGGTCTGTCAGTCTAAAATATAAATGTTTGTACATAATACATAAAAGATACAAAATACATACTGTTTTGCCCATATATAGAGTATATTAATTAGAGCTAATCGTGCTTCGATTTGAAAAAGTCAATTTAAATCACAAGGATTTCAATACGTGATAATTGACATTTTAGAGCTCAAATAGCTTGGACGATCTACATGGTTCCATAAATGATTTTCTTTGAGAAATGAGTTGTATATTCAGTAATGCATTAGTAGAGTAGCTATTGAGTTATTTGAGTCTTTATTTGCTTTTGCAGTAAGTTTGAGTTTCTAACCTTAGGCGAAGGTAGCCTCCCAGCCCACAAAAGTAAACCATTTTATATTTTTCATCACGCATGCATACAGTTATTATTGACCAAAATTTACATTTCGCTTTGTCTTTTAAGACATATATGCATCCTACTTTTTCAAGCAGTCAGTGGCTTAAATAAATAAATAACAACTCGCACTGCTGTTTTTAAATTCAAAATAATTTTTGAGCAATTTAAATACTTTTTCGCCAGTGTTCTCAACTCTCTTCCGCTATGTGTTTAAACACATCGCTATACTTTAAAAAGAAGCCGCCACATTCTCTATTGGTCCTTGTACTATCCCTCGTCAATAACATTCCTCACAATACTCCAATTGTATATACCAAAAATTTGAAGAGTATACTTTGAGTACTCTTTTGCAAATCTCTTGTGGTGATTGCCTCCTCTTCACTTTCGAAATCAGATTTCTCGTCCTTAAGTAAAGACGCTGGTAGTTATTTTTACATATCTTCAGCAACATCATGAAGAGTTCCAACTACCATATACCACGTGAGCCAACGAGCTTCCAAACTGTATATGTGATTCTTTGATATTTCCACGAATCTTCAGGCAAAACTCTCGAGCGTACGCTAGGTGCTTCTACTACGTTCAATTTCATCAAGCTTTCTTCAACCTGGCTTCTTTTTCCTCTGTCTTGCTTGATTTTGTTTCATTGTTGGAGGTTTCATTTTCAAGTATCTGTTCTACCTCAATCCACGAATTATAGTATCTGTCATAAATATTGGAGCATTGTTTATGGACACTATATACAGATACAAAGTTATAGAGAAAATAAAAACATATCTAACATTGTCACGAATATTACGAGTGGCGTGACAATGTGTTGATAATTTTGATATGCATTTGTCAAAAGAAGCTTAGGAAGACAAAGAGCATGCCAAAAATGCATTAGTGAAAATTTGCATACCGCATAAACAAGCACCAAATTCAGAGCTCACTCGGTCACAAATTAATTGAGAACGACCAACTGTAAGTACTAGTATCGATTATGGAATAACTGTCTCGCTCAGTCACAAATTTTCAGATAAATCATCTGTGCATGCCAGTCTGTTTGAGCATGAACAGTCGAATTTATTAGCTGCCCAACTTCATGGTTATGGCAAAGGCCAATTGCATCTACTAGAATTGATTTTGAAGTAAATAGCATGCTTAGTAACAATTTAATAGGGAAATCATCTAATCATGCGCTCGAGCATGCGCAGTCCACTCGAACAATTGTTCGTAGTCATGGCAACGACTAAATATATGTACTTGCACTACATTTGTGGCAATTAGCTCACTTAATCGCAAATTATCAAAGAAATCATCTGGGCATGCGCAGTAGTGACCTTTAATAATGCCACAACTTTTGTAAGCCTTTGAATTTAGGTATATATATATGTAAAACTACATATAGTAGATGTTAGCTAGCAGTGGAAGCTGGGTGCGATATAGTATGCAGCGGCTTAGGGGCCCACACTTCGGTCGCAACCGCACTCTCCCTGCGTTCCCCGAGCAAAGGCTATCGCAAGTGATCTCGGGGTTTGATGGGCGGAAGCTTGCTACGTATTGGCATCCCCAAGTAGGATAGCGTGAAGGGCCAAAATCTCAACCGAAACGTTAACATGCGGCGTTCTAGTGCCTTACGCTTAAGATGGTATCGGGAAGCAACGAAAACGGGTCTTTCGCTTTTGAATTATATCTTTTTGTTTATCTCATAAGAGAAACTAGAACATCCAAGGATACTGTAAAGATTAAAAAAACTTCTGCCTCTTTGACTATACGTTTTTTAGATGTCTTTTACAATGTAACTTTCTCATAACTCTTTGTGACAAACGAGAACCTTCTTATATATTATAACTTTCTAATCATGAACAAAAGCATCCATGGCTTTATGAAAAATGGGACTATCTACTTTTTATAATAGTTTTACAAAGATAACATTTAACAAGCAAAGCAATTTGTATCGTCTAACTTGCTTTCAACTCTTAATGTTATAAAATTTTGATTCATTTTGGATAGTAAATTTCTTTTTACCTTACAATATTTGCATAGTTCAATCTAGAAAGGAACTTCTCTTCTCGAGCAATTTAGCAATTTAACGGAACACTTTTCGGATACAAAGGAATTCTTTTGATCGCATATAGACAGCCGTCCAATTTATTACGTATCAAAGCGTATATAAAACATTTCAAATATTAAATCATATACAAATTTTCTTTCACATGACAAAATTACCGTCTATTTAAACGATTATTTAATAAAAAGTTACCTTTACAACTGAAACAGACCCTCCTTTTTCCAAGCATTTGCAACAACTCAAATTCGCTCCGAACTCTTCAATTTCTCGCAGCGCAGCCGTAAGGAATAAGCATCAAATCAGGAGACTCATATCCAACATCACAGCCATTTTGATTTCTCCCTTGATCTTTTTCAGCGTCAAGCTTATCTGAAGCGATGTTATTGCTTAAACTGCTCCACATGAGACTTGGAGAGATAAAAGGATATCGAAGTAGCTGCTGTGCTGAGCATTGGTTACCGTCCTCTGGATATAGACATCAATACAAAGTATATGACATTCAAAGACAGTAGCTATAACTTCTTCCTCAATTTTAATGCTTGTGGTTCTTTATGATGTTCATTTTTTCAAGTGAAAGCTTGGAGTGGAAGTTTTCAAGCATGGCTATTATTATATTGACAAATGCATATTCCCAGAAGGATAACTTTCTTTATGACACTGCCATTCAATGAAAGAGAAAGCTAAAAAGAGCCTTTCAATTCATCAAAGACAAAACTCTTTTTTCCATTAATTTACTTTTAAATAAAACACCTAAAAGTATAACAATAGAAAACAAAAAGTGTCGAAATACGTTTATTTGAATCATTCCTTATTCGCAAGAATTAAAGAAAATAACAAATAGTAACTCTTTATAGATATATATTCAAATTGTTCACACTTTTTTCATGTTTAGTTACACATACATACAGTTAGCACATACAATATTGGAAAGTTTCAACCTGTAAATGAACGTGAACTAATCATCCTACAAATAAAATTTTGTGGCCTGCCTGAGCCACGGCGGGAATATTTTAATTTCCTTTTGATGAAAATTTCCGAGATGTTGTAGTAATATGAAAGAATGTTATGTGCAGTGCGGTGTTGAAATTAAATGAAGATATGATCTTCGCACTTTTTGCTAGACAATTTAAGCAATTGTCTCATGAACCTGAAAAAGACAGGTGACTCAACGGGATTCGAACCCATGACCTCTGTGGTGCCGGTGCAGTGCTCTAACCAACTGTGCTATGAAGTCACACAGTAGAGATTAGTTCAATTTGTTGGACTCATGTTTTCCCATGAAAGGAATGTTATATGACAGAATGTTATATGCAGTGCATATTGCAATCAAATATAAACGAACTTTGTAAAGCAAACAGAAAAAAAAACGAAGCAAAAAAACCATTTGCAAATGTGAGTCGAAGGAAAACACACGGAAAACAATTCAACTTTCCAAATGATACAAATTGAAGCGATTCCTTTTTTACTGACACAAAAAAGAAAAGTGAAAGTCATCCCGTACAAAGTAGCAAAGAAGAGGAAGAAAGCAATTTTGTTTTAGGTCAAATAATGCCATATAATAAACTTTTTACTAACTTTGCTTTCTCGGTCTTTACTTAGAAAAATCAGACCTCTGTCTTTTTGTACAAACCTCGCCCTACGGGTTTGGTCTGTTCATAAATACCTCTGTCGGATAATTCTCTGTAAAACCTGGCCCTCAGTTATTAGCTAAGGGCTTAGTAAACTTGCTCCATTTTTTTGCTGAAACAATCGGTGCAGATACAGACCCAGCTTTACACTTGGTTGTCGAAATCAGAAAGTGTTCATGATCAAGTCAATGTATGAGGACGTTGGATTAAAATCTGGAGTCAGTTTACCTTTGGAAAGCTTTCTTGAAAGTAATATCGATGTGATCAAAGCTAAATTACCTGTTAAAGATCAAGCAGACTTGGATTTAGTTAAACTTGTAAATCATTTGCCATGGTCTAACGATGCTGTTCGTGGATATTCTGTATTTTGCTATACGGAGCAGCTTGATCAGTCACTGGTTTCCTATTTTGATTTTGAACTGGGAAAATGGTGTACTCGTGAAATGCATTGCTTGAAAGGGGGGATGCATAGTTTTCCGAAAGCGTTTTTCTACGATGAAGGATTGAGTACTGATGACATAGAATACAAGAAACATTTTTTGAAATTGACTGGGGGGTGGCAATTTTTTGAATGTATAAAATTATGTGTTCCACCCTTTGCAACTGGAAAACTGCTTATGTTTAGAACATATCAGGTAAATGAAGTTGTTCCAAATAAAGGCAACACCCAGACGTTTAATTAATGTTCGTTTAAATGTATTATTTTATATGTCTTTCACCATTTCCACGAAAAGACTGAATTGCCCCAAAATATATTAAAATACGTCTTTTCTCAAGTATACAAGCAAACAAAACGTGCAGCGGATGCCATTAAGTTACATTTTGGGGGGGAGCTAATAGCCGACCAACATGTGTGTACTTACGTATTTGAATGAGACAAAACTACAAAGAAATATATTCAGCAGTTGTTATCAGAGGTGGATTTAGGGTATGTCAAAAGAGTCATGCGACTCACGCATATTTTCGTTAAAAAAGATTATTCCATTTTGAGTACTTAGGTCACCAAAATGATGAGTAATTACGTATTTTCTTTTTTACAAAGTCCGAGTTGCAGTTTATTTTTATCGGAAGCTCTTACTTGAAACGCATTTTTGTTTACGGAGACAGCGGTTAAGCGCACAAAACTCGTACCATCTGATGATTATATCCATTTATTTCATTGGCCAAGTCATTTTTTAATTATTCTTGACTCCTCTTGTTATCGGGTGCACACTACTTTGATACTATATTTTCTTTTAGTCAATGATGCCTTGACTCACTTGCACCGTTCACGACTGTTCACGACCAAGCAAAAATTCATGGCCAAAATATGTCTTGATTTTTTACGTTCCTATATTTAAAAATCTTGATTGAAATCCGTTCATGGTTATCAAGTAACGACGAGAAAAATATTTAGAAAACTAAATTGAACGTTTATCGCTCTATGCTGAAGTTGATCGAATTGAGCACGCATTAAGTAAATTTTCTCCAAATTATCGAAAGCTTAAACTTCAAAATCAATACACTCAAAATGATGAAAGCCATGCAATCATTTAACGACGTTCCACAGTTATTTTAAATCCTCATGATATGAATGCGTTTGGCGAATCTCATTGTTGAACGCACGCCCTGTAAGGTGGCACTATACCATTCATCCTCTTTTTACTTGTATCAGAAAAAAAAGACTTTTTTCAAACAGAGTTAAATTTGCATTAGCAGAATTTCAAACAATAAATGCATGTATTACATAAAGCAAAGTTACTAGATATAAAGATCATGCCGTTCTATGTTATTTATTGCATGTTATAAAATAAGATTCAAACTATTTTTCTTATATGAGTTTCCAAGCATCCTGTAATAATAAATTGCTTGGGTGACATTTTATTTGGCTTTAAGTATACTCTACCTTGTGAAAATGGTTTACACATTTTCATGCTTAAGTTTTTTATTCTTCGATTGCTTGAGTTTCCTAGTAAAAACCTCAAGTTTTAGTGCTCCCTATTAACAAAATACAACATACTTATTGTTATTATACCACGCAAATTGAAAGAAACGTTTTTGTTCATTTTTCTCACATCTGGAACGTATAACTAATGAATGTCACAATGAACACTTCGAACCAAACAGTAGATTTAAAGGTAGCTCAGTTTGAAATGCTAATTTTTGTTAAAAAGTGAATCTTTTAAGCATGGTATTCACTTGGGACAAAAGCATAGGGACAAGCAAAGAAAAAAAATAAAAGAATGCGATGAAGCGGCCAACACAATCATCAACATATAAGCATAAGCAGAAGTACTGGATCCTGACATAAGCGTAATTAAGGTGAAACAAAAGTATATTGTAAAGAAAATCCTTTTTCTTTTGCTTCCTCTATCATTTGGAGAATATGCTTTGCTTTGGTTTCTTGCTTATGCCTATGTCGCAGTGAAAACTAGGCTTCAAAGTTAAAGATTTTTAGCATGAACTTAAAACAAGTACTTTGTGAAGGTTTTTGCACCAGAATGAGGCCGAAGGAAATCATTAAGTATTTAAAGTTTATTTATATCATTAAGAGATATCAATTCAACATTCAAGTCCTAACATGAATTTAGCAACTACACTTTCCATGATAGCTCTTGCATTTGTATGTAGAATAACATTAGTGGAAAGTACACTACCATTTTGGATTAGAGCCACTACACCAAATCCCACTTTACCTCCGATCAGTAATAAGCAGTTTTATGACAGTAAGTTAAAGTTATGAAATTGTCTGGCGCTAAATATATTGTTGTAGTGTACCAGCTGGTTACTTTTGGATAGAATAAACTCAACTTTTTGCTATTATGTCAAATAATGCCATAGAATTCAAACGATTTTCGGTATTGTATGAAACTGCGCTCTTCAACTATTTATTTCAGAATTCAAACAAATTCCTCCTATAAAGGTGACAGCAGATAAAATCGTAAAGAAATTATTTCGTCTGCCATTTTCCCTCCTAAATAAACGAAGAGTTTATCTTCAAGACACTGCTGTTGTAATGAATTCATCTGGTTCCATTGGAATTGTGAGTACAAGAAGGAAAACAAGCAATGAAAATCTCATGAATATAACATTGCCTCCCAACTACGATGGTAACTGGGCTGGTGTTCAGTATTCCAATTAGGCAAGAATTATGTTCAATTTCTTTCCTTCTTCACAAGCTGCCACAAAATCTGATTTATTCAGCTATGAAAGAGGGCTGACAAACACTGCTGACGGCTTAACAAAAGCAAAAACTTTGTTTGATGATTCTACGAAAGGTGAGACGACAAAAAATAGTTACATAAACAATGAAGTTGAAAAATTATAATAGTCATTACTAACTGGTTTTATGTTTGTAAATGATGATCGTGTTAATAAACTCAACTTTTGTTTCACAACCTTAAAGTCATCTTGTCAAAATAAACTCAGGTTAGCCGTAAGTTCTTACGTCAATACAGAAATGTGCAGGAAATGTAGTCAGTTGTGATGTGATTTAACTGCTCATTGACTTCACGTTTGTTTGTATTAGAATAAGTATTTGTAAAATTCAAATACAACTTTCTTCCTTCCTACTGATGCATTTTGCAGTCCCAGTCAATGTTGTGCTTTGTGAAAATAGATTAGAAGAGTGCTCGTCTTGTTTTCAAGAGTTTTTCAGCTAAACTTTATGAGTACTTGTCTGTTGTATTGGTTTAAGACACATATGTTGTGTTGTTGAAAGTATTGAAAGGTACAGTGATCTAAAAAGATTGTTTTGTCAAAACACAGCGTCCAGTGAATCATATGATTTGTGCAAATGTTCCCAATGAAAGGTAATCTGGGCTGGTATTCAAGCCTCAATTACGCAAGTATTACTGTTTAATTTCTTTCCTGCTTCAAAAGCAGAATTATTCAATTTATTCAGCTATGCAAAAGAAATGCTGAACAGAAGCAATTGTTGAACACAATACGAAACAAAAGCACAAAAGCAATGAAATTGACGATTCTACGAAAGGTGAAACAAACAAAAGAGTGTACATAAACAATTATGTTGGAAAATTATAGTAGTCATTACTAACTGGTTTATCAACAAAACGCTGCTTACAAATATTTCTCTATTTCTTTCATGCTAGTTAAAAGCTGAAATTTAAAATTTTGAAAGTTACATAAATCTAAATAAATAAATCTGAACTTGACGCTACTAATTTAAAATTCTAAAAAGGCGCTTTTTTAGATTTTACTTCTTTAATAACAAGCGTAAGAGAAATAACAATGAAAAGGCTGCAGATTTGTGGGACTTTGCTAAGTATAGTTTCATCAAAAGAGGAATGACTTTCAATTCGTCTAAGATCTTTGAAATGTGGACATCATTGTTTGATATCATTGGCTTTTCTCTCAATATTGCGTTACAATAAAATCGTTAAAACTGGTTTATCTAGCATCAGTATTTGTAAAATAGCAATACTAATATTAATTAAACAACAACATTTTCTTCTATAATTTGCATAGAACATCTATCTCTCAAACTATCAGCCCTACGTATTCTCTTCATTTTCGCGTAATTTATATAGGAAGCCGTCGCGGTGCACGTCAAATGGTGTTCCTTCTGACAGGTGGACATTCAAACGTAGATAAAAGCCAAACAGTACCAAATTGAAAGAAACTGAGAGATGACGGAGTGGAAATCTATGTTATCGGTATTGGAGCATTTACCAGTGGAATTAAAGAAATTGTTCAGATTGTTTCATTTTCACCAGAAGATTATCTATTCAGAGTTGAGTATTTTGGAGACGCGATTGGTGTCGTAAAACTTGTGGTCAAAGAAATTAACCAAGGTCAATATGCAGTCATAAAGAAAATTCCTCATCCCTGTTGAAAAGTGACTCTTTTTACTTGAGTTCTTGCATTGAGAAAAATAAAGTTTTTTTGCAGTTGATGTATTACTTATATGATGACATGGAAATTGTTTGACTGAAATGTTTGAAAGATCAATTGTTTCATTAATCCGCAAATGTTATGGAATTTTTAGTCAACGTTATGTTTTAAAAGGCATAGTACTTTTCTGACTTACGAAATACATACTCAGTATAGGCAATCAATTTTGATATGATTTGAACGTTTTCAGGGGCTTGTGTCCATTTTATTCGGTTTTTGCTCTCAATGCATAGAAGGACAGTGAAGCAAGTCAATATTTAAAAGTACCACTTTCAAAGCTAACGTAGTGTCAAGTTTTGAAGTAAGAGTTCAGTCAAAATATTTACAGAGAAGAGATTACATGAATGAATCATCAATTCCTAATCTAATGATTTTGTCATCAAATGTTGATATAGTAAACTACAAAAGAAAGCATTTGACTACTAACAAATTTAGAGCTAATTTTTTCAGGCGTGTGCAATAGAGATTCTAAAGGAGGAAAACGCTGGTCATAATTAACATTAACTCGATCTGCTCGAAAACAGAGTTTGGTTATAATTGTGTATTTAAAATAGTAACTGAGTAGCACAGTGAAATTCAGTGCATGTAGTGTCACATGTAGCGATGGCAATATATGTATTTATAATATGTAAGTGAGTTTTATGTTATTTCGTATAAGTTGTTAGCAAAACTCGCGCGTGAAGCAATCCAAGAAACATTTAGATTGGGCCCAGGCTTTCTGGTCACTCATGCGTGTAATCTTGTGACAATACAGGAAAATTTGAATTTAAAACGCCGGCTTATCTTTGTTTGTCCGAGTTACATAGGTTTTCATTCTTCGAGCTCCTTCTGGTAAAAAAAAACAATTGAGAACTTTACTTTCACCATAACAAGAAAGACTTATGCTAATTAGTAAATAAAGAAAGCCAATAGAAAAAAATATAAAATAAATGGTTTGAACCTGGGAGTATCGTTACATGTTTGTAAATGTCGATCGTCCAGGTTAAAATAGTACTGAGAAGAACTGTTTTTGTTGTTGTTGACTGACGTTTTGACACCTTAGTGGTAGTCATCTTCAGAGTCAAATGAGGAGTAAACGTCAGGTTAGCCGTATTTGTTATCTGCTTCTTACGTCATCGTAATGTGTGTACAGGAAATTTGTATTGTCACTGTGAATTAGTGTGAAGTGAAATATTTTTATTTTTAGTTGTGATGTGTGATTTAGGTGTGATGTTTTTAGTTGTAATGTGTGGTTGTCAATTGTGTATTGTCATTGTGAATTAGTGTGAAGTGAAATGTTTTTAGTTGATCGTTTGTTTGTATTCTGAGTAAGTCGTTTGTAAGGTGCCGGTAATTGCTGTGATCTGTTCTGGGGGGTTTGTTCCAAGTTGGTATTCCAACTTTCTAATGTAATCCGTTGTCTATAGTCAGTACTGTAAGTAATACATTTTGCCGAGTCCCAGTCAATGTTGTGCTTTGTGATTCGGTGATGTTCGGCAATGTGATTAGTTTTGTTTTGTTTCTTAGTAGCTCGTTTGTGTTCAGTAAGTTTTATGTTTAAGTTCCTGCCAGTTTCCCCGATATAGGAGGCGTGGCAGTCGGAGCAGTTTATTTTGTAAACTGCACCTTGTCGTTCGTTGGGTTGTTCTTTGTCCTTTATGTTCGTTAGTACTTGTCGTAACGTTGTGATTGGTTTATGTGCTACACCTGTGTTGTATGGTCGTATGATACGCGAGATAGTCTCAGACGTACCTTTCATGTAAGGTATCGTTGCTGTTGTCACTGAGTTGTTCGTTTCGTTGGGTTCGTTAAGTTTGTAAGGGTTGCGTTTGATAAAGTTAGAGTTATAGTTGTTTTGTCAAAACACGTTTGAGATAGTTGTTTTCGTTTTGTAGAGCGTCCGGTGAATCACATATGATTTGTGCACGTCTTGTTAATGTTCTGATTGTGGTGGCTTTGTGTGATGTAGGGTTGTAAGATGATTCGTCTAGTAGTCGGTCAGTATGTGTTGGCTTGCGATAAACTGTTGTTCGTAGTTTTTGATTGTCATGTTTTACCAAACAGTCGAAAAAAGGAAGAGCTCCGTTTTCTTCGACATCTTTGGTAAATTGTTTGTGGCTGTTCTGTTTGTTGATGTGAGTGTGAAAGTCATCAATCTCGTCTTCATGTAGTGCTGTGATTGTGTTATCTACGTAGCGGAACCAAAAAGGTAGTGCATGTTTGTAAGTCGGGAGCGCCCGTTCCTCTATCGATTGCATTACAATTTCAGCAACTAAATATCAAGTTGGTATGAATTTATCTGTTTATACCATAACAATGAATACCTTTGCTTCTGAGACAATGTATTTAATACTTGTCCATCCTTAAATCCTCGACTATAAGTCTACTAACAAAAAGCCAATTATTTTGAACGTTCATATTCTCTCAAATATTACTAGCAAGTTTACAATTAGCGACGCGTCCTTCAAGACGAAGTATGTGAGAATGGGCTCTAGCGCGGTCAGTGCGTTGGCGTTTTAGATCAAAAACTTTGTTACGATTCGACAACCCAACATGATGCGATGAGCTCGAACATTTAAAACAAAAAATGGCGGATTTATTGTCATGCATATATTGTCAAATATTATCTTTACAGGTTTACACTGCACGAAATCGTGGTATAAAATAAAAGGGTTAAACGAAATTATAATAAAACGGAAAGTAGCGTTATTTTGACCAACGTTTTGCAAGAAGTTTACCTCTGAAATCTTACGTTGGTTTTGCGACGAAAAATGCCGAATTTAAGTGGTAGAACGATTGATTGACAACCCAGAAAACGGCATGGCAACGCAACCGCGCTAGAACACAGTGTCGCGTACGTCGTCCTTCATAGACGCGTCGTGGATCGTACACTCACCACTATCTTAATGTCCCAGTCAATTTCTGTCATTTTTAATGAAGCTTTCCACTGCTTGTGTACTGTCTGCAAGTTAATTTAAAATTATGACATAATAGCAGTTACTGGATGGCACTATATCATCTGTGCCACCGCATCGCCGCTCCACAGGTAAAGCGGCGGACTAGTATTCCAAAGGTACGAGTTCAAATCTCGTCCAAGTCACATTCATGTGAATATAAAAACCTTGTTAGGATTTATATTATGTATGACTTTGAAGAAAATTTAGAAAAATTAGAGAAAGCATTGTTTACGAACTATCAGCTAGAATATTCCATTTTAAATAACCATAAATGCTTTTTACATCCCAACTGAAAATGTAAACAGAACATTTATGCACGTTGTTTTCAAAAGTGATTTCTCCTAAAAAACCATATGAATGCTTAGCGACCAGAACTGAAGCTATGTTCTTTGGTCACTAAATTATCCTTTCAAGCCTTTGGTTGGCAGTCTGCACTTATTAACGAAAGAGAAAATTGAGATAAGTAAAAATGGCACATAAGTAAACGAAAATTGTTTTGTTGTAAGTATGACTAAAACATTTAGGGTGGCTAATTTTCTACTTTCACTCTAGTTTCATTTTCTTTTCTCCATCTGTACAAGGATAAGGAGTTTCGCCTACAAGTTCGTATTGCCTTTTATGGATTTATTTATCGCATAATGCTACCTAGCAACCCTGTTTTTAAGCATGGTAATTTGATGGATATCAGATTCGTATCGGTCTGAAATATTTCTGTAATTCAAATTCTAAAAACATGTATTTCTATCCAAGCATCTTTCAAGGTCTTTACGTTTAGTGTTGTTCCTGGCATCCCGCTTTGTTTACTTACCATCAGTCATAAGATAAGTATACGCGTTCCAACAAAACCGCAACAAAACAGCACAACCCATTGTAGCAAAATTACCGAACATATATTCATTATTCAAGTGTCACATCTTATAATGTAATTAAATACAATTCGTATGAAGTGCGTTGATTTATCGGTTGACTGAACAACATATCACTTATATACGTCAGAAAATTATTTGAAAAAAAAAGCTGATGAAATTCAATATTTATATCAAAAAATAGTTTTCAGCAAAAAATTCAATAAATACATATCTAAATTCGTTTGAAATCATATTTGACCATATTTATTTATTGCAACTTAAACTTAACGATGTAAGCTAAGTCATGTGACATGTAATATATGCAAGAGCGTTTAACAAGCTAACAAATGGGTGTGGGAAGCCATAAAGTGTATGGAAAATAGATGGACAAAATCAAACTTTTAAAATGGTTAAGAATTGCAAAAATGTGCTTTTAGCTCACTCATCATTCAAATGAAAATTACGTAACTTTTTCTAAATACGGGGAGCACATACCAAAATATTTTTAAATAAACAATTCGTCGCACTGTGTTTGAAATGTATCATAAGGCTTGATGTATTTTTATATGACTTTATCTTCATGTAAATCCACATCGAGAAGTTTACTTTAATATATTTAAGACTCGTATGAAAATACAGTCATTTGCGTTCTTCTTTGCGCTTTGCTCACCAAAGCACTGTGACCTGAGTGAGGATTATACATTATAAGCGCAAACGAAAGAGGTCAATAAACCCACTACTCTATTACTTACAACCATATCACAACCTAGAACGTATTACATCTCTCAAATATATTTGGTATGTACCACTTGCGCCTTTGATTTCAAAAGGTCGGTTTGGGTTGGTCATTCGACTAAAGATTGAGCTCATAGCACATTTTTGCAATGTCGAAAATTTTATAAATTACGTACTTGCCGTCAATGTTTAAAACAAAGGTCAATGTTTAATATATATTATGTATTTGCCGTCTATTTTGTGGCACCCACATGTACGCGCGTACCTATTTTTGTGTGATGATTGTTGGCTTCTTTCCAAAGAAAATTTGTATTGAATTTGTTCTTTCATTACAAATTTTGAAAATGTTATAAAATCAGCGCAACTTCCATGGTATTTTGAAAAATCGCTGCTAATCAATACGGATTTCAGTCACTTTCACTTCACTAGAAGATCGAACATCAATAGGATTTGGGCTCCATCGTCACATTCACATCAAACGAACTTAGAAAATATTACTCTTAAATGGATCTAAAAAAAATGCTTTCCCCCATTGAGGTAAATTTTCATAATATTCTATATAATCATCAATAAATTTCTTCTTTATAATTGAATTTCTGAATAAAACTGATTTTTTGACGATGGCTATTTAGCATTATCATAACTCAATTAGTACGTTACCATGTGCAGTACCACTATTAGTATTTACTGTGACAATATTGACTGTTTCTCTTCAAGTCATATCAGCAATATTTACTCTGTTGTTGATGTTTCGCAATAGGTTTGTGGCATTGGCAATTGGTTCGTCTATTCAATTTGGTTTTGCCAACTTTATATTGAACTGCCATGTTTTGTGTCAGCTTTTGAGAATTCAAGGGCCATTTTGTTGCTATGGCAAAGCTAATTACAATTATATTTTTAAGTGTATGCTATTGGAGTTTTTATCAGAAAGTATCAACACATGACAACAAATGGGCATTTTTTTGTTTCTGGGTCTTTCTTCGATTTTTAAAAAGAAAATTCTTACATGATAATATTTAAGCTCATTGAATCATTGAAGCAAGTCAATCTTAGTTAATTGTAAAGAAATAATAGTATGTCAACATGTTCTATCACTGTAAAGTTAATATTGTTTTTTCATAATTTTTCAGATTAGTCATGTCATTGATCTCAAGTAACAATGACAGCTTCTTCTTGGTAATCCTTGTTCAATTTAATCCTTGTTACTTTCAATCAATTTTTCAAGAAGTCAGAGCATTTTTATTGAAAAAAAAATGTATCATGGTTATTCACAACCAACATGAATTATCATTTTATGGCCTGTGCATGTAGAATGTTGGATAAATGTTTTACCATATTTTTATTTTGTTTGATAATTAAGCATGCTGATAATCCCTACCCAGAACAGAGCTGTTTGTCCTTTGCCATTTGCATCATTTCTTAACAGTGAAAACTTAGTTTTGATACACCTGCACGTTTTAATGAAAACATTTTGTTGTTACAAATATGACATCAAAAATAATGCAATGTGTGATTTTTATGCAATAATTTTTTAACAAACATGAAAATTCCTGTTTCCATTTCTGGGAGGAAATAGGTATATCCAAAAGTAATTTAGCTCATTAAAAAAGCTCTGGTGTTAATATTCTTAAAAAATTGTATTGTTTAATTTTGTGTGTGACAATACTAATATATTGGCCAATCAAGTGTCTTTGACAGATTTAAGTGAAAATTTTGTATCTTTATTCATATTTTTTGATATGTTTTTTGTAGTGTATTTAGTATGCTTATGTATTTTTCTTGATCTTTTAATCCTTATAGAAGAATAGTGGATGAAAAATTGCCATTGTAAAGAATTTTTAATTATTTCTCTTTAAAAAGAAATTGTGAAGGTATGATATTTGACCAAACAAGGTATGTACCTTCTTAATTAGTTACAAGAGTTTTTTTCATTATTATGGCAATGGGTAAGCTGTATTTTTTATTTTGTATTTGGTGATGTGTAAATGGAAAAGTTCAAGTGGTCAACACAAAGGCAGAGTGCATTCACAAATACAAGGAGTAAGAATTATGCATCACTCACCTAAGAGCTCAAAATAAAAAAAAATATGCCATGACATTTTGAATATTTTTTAGGAGCATAGGTATTTCCTGCTCTTTTTTTCTTAAATTGTCAAAGTCTTATAGCATGCTGCCTTGTGGATTTTATTACAATGTTAAACATATAAGAGTGGCATATTTACTGAGAAAGCAATGATACCTATATGTTGTAGAGGCACTCTTGACCTTAAATTCTACATTACCTGACAATATACAATTGTATATTAACTTTAAATATCAATTTATTTTGACAAATTGGTTTTGTATAAATGATCCAAATTGCTCATCATATATCTGATTTTCTAATAAATAATTAAAACTATAGTTGTTATAAAGGAAGCATGTGTCACTTGAAAGGTTAATTTTTCATCTTCCATCTCTCAAATATGACCTGTTTTTCTCAATTTGTAGCCTGCTTTTTGATTCCTGCTTTCTAGAAAAACTGTAGAGGATTTTACAGGATCTTTCAAGTGTGACAGGATCTTGCATGATCTATTAGCATCAATCGAATATTGCATAAAATATGTTATAGAATTCTTTAATGTAATATTCCATAGAATATTATGGTAAGAGAAGAGCAAATAATCTTTTGTAAGGTCCTGTAGGATCATCGGATTCTTACTAGGATGGAATAAGCATTGGTAATATCCTGCCTAGGGTCTTATAGGATTTTTTCATAAGATCGTCACAACCATTTAACTAATTTGACATCAAGTGCGTTATGATGTCATTCTTTGTTACACATGGTACTCACATTTAAGGGCGTAGCAGCTTGAGCCTCAGCCTCAAATGCAGTTTCTTCCTGTGGTTACAAATTGTCTTTTGATGCTACATGGTGGTCTTAGAAAGTGCCATAACTTGTTTCTTAAACAGACAAAACGCAATGTGCCCAAACTATATACTATAGTATGAAATTCTTCAAAAAGCCAATGATTCTTTACATCCACATTTTCAGTTCCCCTTTCTTTCGTTACAAATCCCATCTCTTATCATATGCAATTCACGAGCAAAAACAAACGATTTCACAAAAGCCTAGGCTTTCAGCTAAAGGCTAGCTGGTTGATTCTTGTTAAGAACATTCTTGTCCACTTCTTCGCCTAGATATATCTCTTTCTTCGTTATGAATAAGGTATTGGAAGAGGACGAAATTTTCACAAGGCACAATCTATAGCTACATGTTAAGATCTTCTTTTCCCCTTTTTTCTAGTTCAGTTATTTTCAAGTAATAACTGAGGCCAGAAAAGTTAATTCGATAGAACGTGACAAAATAGCAATTTTCAAAACCACTTTGTACATTGTCCAAAATGTTTTAACACTATAAATAATCTAAAATGAAATCTACGAGTCAAAGTCATGTTAAATCATAAACCAATTCCAAAATATCTTAATTTTTTGGTTAGGGCTAGAATTAAGGTCAGGCAGCTCCGGTTGATTTGGTTGAAGAATTATCTTCCAGAGACTTTTCGATTTTGGGTTGGGTTGGATAGGCTTTTTTTCTACGAAATTTTTTTCTATCTCTTAACAGGCATAGATAAAGTGAGTTTCACATTGTGCAAACAACTTGGAGATTTTTTGAATTTCCTATTATAGTCTCTTGTGAGAGTTGCTGTTTTGCAGGAGGCTGTTGCATTGAAAGATGTGAGAAAAAATTGTTCTATGCAGCCTCACTTTGAAGTAATTGACACTGGGTCATATGGTTTCAGGATGTTGAAAGTTTCACATTTCTCGACTTAGTGAATCCTTAAACTTTTCTAAGCGGCAAAAGGGTGCTCCTTGTTCGATAGTGGACAATCAAGGGAAAGTTTGTATCACTTTAAAATGATAATGTGTAACTATGAAATATAGACCTGGTTTTCGTATGAATAACCCAATGAAACTCTTGCATATTTACTTTGAGATGAATATTTTAATGCTGAGCTGAAATTTTTTCAGTGCGTGATTGTTGTTTCTTGTTGTTTCTGTAATCATGGAATGTCCTAAAATTCACCCACTTTTAATTCAATTCCTTTCAAGTGTAATGTAGTTACTGGCTCCTTCAAAACCTGCTGTTGCAAATTTTTTGTAAAGCTGTCTGTGTTAGGTTCATAGTTATTCTAGATGTGTTTAGATTCTACATATATTTGTGTTCCCTATGCATCCTGCAGCATGATGAGCCCTGATATTGTGCTAAGCAAGTATTTTACATTCCTTTTCCATTTTGGTTGTTTGTTCCAGAACTAAATTTCGTAAGGATCGAACAACAGTAAAGTTAGGGCAAATTTTTCCCTTTCTGAATCCAACATTAAACTATAAGTTAACACGATTAGGCGAGATTAATTGACCAGCACCTGTTTCAATATTTCTCTGATGTGTGACTCAATGTAAAACAAAAGATAGCACTGTCACACTATGACATTGTAAAACTTGCCCGAAGCAGGTGTAAAGTCACTCTTACACGTTGTATAGTTAACGAGACACAGAAACTGGAACTCTAAAGTGGTTGTTAGGGGGAAAGCCAAACTGCATGCTATAAAATGCAGTTGAAAACAGCAAATATCTTGTTTAAATTGTTTAATTTCAGTTCAAGTGATCAAGTTCATTTATCAAGGACAAAACTTTTTTATGAGACTTTCATAAAATTTTAATAAAATGTCTTTAGGAATTCCTATGTTACAACCATAAAAAAGGCTTGAGCTTGTAATGCTTGATAATTTCTGAAACTTTCAGAAAAATGTTGAATTCATCTGCAATGAAAATTGTTTTGCTTAGTTCCTACATCGATTTGCCAAAAATAGGAAATGGTGCTTTGGGTTTATTCCTTTCAGGGATAACTTTTCTTGCATTACATTTGTTTCTATATGTTTAAAATAATTTCTTAGTTATAGATTCTTAGTCCAATGTAATACACTCTCACTAGTGTCGTAGACGTTGCCTTTAACTTGACATAATGTCTTCACATGTTCACAAATGTAGAAAAATTTCTTCTGCACCTGATACAGCAGAGTTAAGTCTTTTATTAGATCTTTCAACAAGGTGTGGCCTCAAGCATATGGCAACAAATCTTCTGTAAAAGTAGAAATATAATAATTCAAAAAGAAACAATAAATTTATGTTGTTATTAGCCTTTTTTGCTAAACTTTTAATCTGCTACGTATAAAATAAAAACTGTTTTGAGATAAAATCTTGCAATAGCTGCCAGTCACAAAACAATATTTACCTACCATCAGTTGGAAAAATTTCTTCCTCAGCATCATCAACGTTTTCAGCGTCTCTCGTCAGTTTGAAAGACTTTGAAGCCATGATTCCATTTCTAGCAACTGTTGTCTGTTTTGTTGTTGGAGATAAGTTCCTCTTTCATCTGCTTTCAGCTGCTAATTCTCAGCATATTGGCCATTGTGTTCTCTCTTCCACTACAATTTAATAAAAAAAGAGAAATTCGTTATACATATGCTATAGACATCGCAACAATTTAAAAACTTCTTGCAGGGTGACCTACGAAAAGGAATTAGCACAAATAGTTGTGTATGCATTCAAAAGAAGTGGGCATAACACAATTTAGTCTGCATTATGAATGCAGCAATGCAAATAAAACAATATGGGCATTAATGGTGTTGCCTGGAGTTCTCGTCTGCGAATAAAAACTCCTTAAGCTGAAAGGAATTTTGGAAGGGAAAGAGGCATAAATAATAGCTATTTGCTCCTTGGTTGATTTAGGTACACGCTTGTTTCTCCTTCTTGGAACTTATGGAAACCATGAATTAGTTTTAAGACTGTTTTACTCAGTTATGTCGCTATGGTTTTACAATGCTTTTGAGTAGTAAATTTGAGATTAAAATCAGTGTATGATAATAATTTTAACTTGTTTTGCTTTAATTAATACTGAACAAACCTTATGAAATCCTGCAGAAATGTGAAGTTGCTGTGAATGCTAACTACATTATTGTGTACAATAATTTAGTAAATACATTAATTTATGTTGATTCTGTTTTTGGGACAACCTGCGTAGTTAAACAGCCAAATGCAAACTTAAAATAAAATGCACCTGGCTAGTTCCATTTTCTTTGACATCAAAGCATAACTCTTCTTCTTCTTTTTTTTCTTTCATCCATGTCATGTGTTCATTTGATGAATGATCATTCTCATCAGTTGGAAGCTATGAATTTACAATTCGTTTGAGGAGAGAACGCACAGACGTTTTGGATCGATAATTTCCTCTAGTATTTTTTGCCTCGTAAGAACTTGGAGATAGCGCTTGCAATGGTGGATATAGTCAAGTTGCTTCAAAAAATTTTTATATAGTATTGGTTTAAAGAAGTTTTGATCTATGGTATATAACTTAGCAAGGGTAAGCAAATTAAATAAAACACCATGCAAATGTAGCTACAACATGTGGATAAGCTGGCATGATTATAGCAAAGTAAACTTTGCTAATGTTTCTCGTCATCTATTTTACCTTTATGATACATATTTCAAACTTTTTAGTGTATTTCAGGTTTCTTAGCAATTGAGGCAAGATTGCCCAGATGAAAGTTTAGTCTGTATGACTTGGCTGCATTGATGGAGAATAATAAGTGAAAATAAAATAGTTTATGACATAAAGAAACTTACATAACTACCAAAAGCATCTACCAAGAAAGGGTGGATAGACACAGTTGATCTGCTCACAACTCTTCCTTGATCATGTGATAGAGCACTTAAAAATTAGAGGGCAGCTCTTCATAGTATTAGCTAAGCGTCTCTAAAACGTATTTGCATCAAACTTGCCTATAGGAAAATGGCACGTGCGGTGATAAGAAGTTTGAATGAATTTCTACCTCAACGTCTTTTTCATGAATGTATTCTGAGAAAGAGCATATCTTGCTGGAAGAACAAATGTGCTTTTCTACTTTCTTGCATTATCATTGTCATCCCTACATTGGAAAGAAAACAAAAAAAAAACAACAAAATATATTCTTGATAAAATAGGAAACATCAGTGAGAAATTGAAGATTATCACAAACTAAATATGATGAGTGAAACAGCTAGAGGACTCATTCAGGGCTCATACATGATTACAATGCATTAATTCATACCTGAAAAAAGCATTGTAAAATGGATTGTGCTCTGTGTTACATATCATCTTTGCCCAATAAGAATAAAAAGAGAACTACCCGAAAAATCTGAGTTACATCATGTATCTTGTTTAATTTTAGATATTTTATATTATCATTTTGGATATAAATTTGCAAGTTTTGCGTGTCTAACTTTAATCCAATTCATCTTTCTGAATTATGCAAATGTTTGTTTAAGCACACGAATTCATTCTCATTGCTCGTTCATTCATATGCAGGCACATGATAAACAGATGTCTTGTTTATGTTTTCAATTTGTATTGCTGAAATACATTTCGCTTTTTTGTGTTTCTTGGCGAATTTTCTCTTTAGCTAATGTTAAAATAACATTTTTAACATTACAAACTATTTTTAACATGGCAGGAAAAACACAATGGTTGCCTTTAATCTCCCTTGCGCTGCCCCTGGATAACATTGTGCTACCTGCAAATTAATGCTCACATGCAGACAATGTAAATTTTTAGATTTGAATAATTTCTTATACCATGTTATTCACCAATTTATAAACATGCATGATATTATGAATGAAGTCACAATTGGATTTCACTCACAAATACTGTGTTACAATTCAGCAAAGTACACTATTGTAGTTTTCTAATGTAGCTAGTTGATCATTGTAGCTTTCAAATATGTATAAATGTATGAGCACTTTAATTTATTTCGCAAATGGCTTCTTTAGACGCAAGGATCTTTTTATTCGACCAAATTCTTCGTGAAAATGACATTTGTTCAAAGTTTTGTAGTTTATAATCTGTTGGCATCTTATCTATTGACAAAGGCTGATTCTACTTTCATGCTATGTGAAACTCGGCTGTTGTCAACTAGCTGGCTGCATTCCATGCATCAAAAGTAAATTGTTTAGCCTGCTAGTTAGCTCCAACAAAAACTACATTGTGTAATCTGATTTGAAAATGTATGGTTTTAATTGCTGATACTTAAACTATAAAGATAATCCTCTCTAGATAAGAGACAAAAGTAGATTTTATCAGTTGTTATCCACTTTAGCACGTCCATAAATACGGCAATTAACACTTAACACTTAAGCTGTCTATACTTCACTCATTAAGCACGATATGTACATAAAGTATGTGTACACTTTCAATTGTCGTTACAAAATAACAAATAGCTGGCACTATAACAGTATTTTCTGTATATTTTCTGTCTCAAAACATCAGTTTCTACTTAAAAATAATAATCACCTTAACTACACATACGTCAATATATTGAATCTTGAACTGCGACGATTGTTGTGCAATGTTATTGCAATAAACAATATGTTATGATTCTTACATACCTTTATTAAAACCTATGGTAAATATCCATGCTTTCACACTTTGCTAGTGGATTTATTTTGTGGCAGTTGTTGTTTTAGGCTATAATTTAAATAACCATTACTTACTCAAAATAAACATCCCTGTCAACTAAATATGCCGACCACAGTATAGATATCTCGACAGAAGGTCCACTCGTGTCGGAACCTTTAATGCTCGTGTCCCTCACTTTTCTGAAACAATTTCTAGGAACTCACGCCTTCTTTTTTGGAAAGATGATAAATCTTTGTAAAAATTGATATCTCTTTGTAAAAATTGATAACTCATTGTAATCAACAAAACTAACTATGTTGATCCGTCTCTGAATAAGGATTTGCTACGTTATTTAATCTATAACATTAATCAACTGCATGCTTACTGGTGTTAGCAGTACAAGCGGCATGGTAGGTAGCAATCAACAGCGTCTTGCGGAATCCATGCAATAAATTCATGCAACTTGAAAAGAAAATCTTACGGCTTGATTTGTCAATTGTCAAAGATAATGTAATATATTCTTAGCAGAAATAAAACTTCATCATTTTACTTTTTTCATAGATTATGTGAATACGGTTGATTACGACTTGTTTACATGTAGTTTTTGTTTTACAGATACATTTCAACAATGGATAAAAATGTCAAACACACTTTAATGAGCGTCGGAATATATACTCACAAATCTTTGGACGGAATACAAACAAGATGTCTTCGCCTTCGATATGTATATTTAACTGACATTTGATTGACATGTTTCTTTTCTATCATATATTTATAATTATTACTCTGATCTTTCTTACACTCCCTAGGGTTGACATAATAAAAATGTTGTCAACAAACAAAACAAAAAAAACAAAACTATTTTTTGCTAAGAATGTACAGTTGTTTAGAGCTTGTTTGTATTCTACAATCTTCGCCATCGTCCTGTTATTCCCGTGCTGCGTTGTGGTCGATTAGTTGGACGAAGCACTTGTTCTTCTTCGCCGTTCTTATCGCTCTCTACTCTTTCGTTACTGTCTTTTTCCTGATGAACCTCAATTGGGATAAGTTGCCTGATAGAACGTCGTAACAAGTGTGAATGACTAGAGTCTCCACGAAGGACTCTGACTTGTGCAGCTCGTGTAATTCCATCGTCATCTTGTAACAATTGTTCAACTTTCGCCACCTTCAAAAGATACGTTTTGTTTGATCGTTGCGAATAATGACGATATCTCCCACTGCTATTTCGGGATTTTGATTACCTCTTGATTTTGAAGTGTATTGCTCTCGTGAGGCTAAAAGATACTCGTTTCTCCATTGAAGAATAAAACGCTGCAGCAAATTTTTGTGATGTTTTGCCTTTCTCGTCAAAGATTGATAGGTGCTCTGAATTTCAAAGTGCTCACTGTTTGGCATGGTCATTGTTCGTCTTCCATACACCAAGTGCGACGGGCTTAGCGGAAGAGATACAGCTTCTTCATCGTCGTACACGTAGGTTAGGGGTCGTGCCTTTATTACGCCCTCGATTTCAACCACAATAGTATGCAACTCGTCGTAGGTTAGATTGGTTCTACCAACTTTCTTTTGCAACGGACGTTTCACGCTTCGAATCAAACGTTCCCAGAAGCCTCCCCACCAAGGGGCCTTTTCGACGATAAATTGCCATGTAATCTGATGGTTTGCAAGATAGCGCAACACTTCCTCAGAACGACATAACTTGCGAATTTCTAAGCATGCAGCTCGAAAAATCTTAGCATTATCGGATATAAGAAGAGCTGGCAGTGCTCGTCGACTAGCGTATCTGCGGAACGCGCGGAGAAAGGCTGGAACGCTTAAGAAGGGAATGAGCTCCACATGAATGGCTCTAGTAGACGCACACGTAAACAATACAATATGCACCTTTAATGGATTATCCGACAAATTATTCCTTTCGCAACTCTCTCGTACGAACAACGGTCCTGCAAAGTCCAAACCTACGTTTGTGAAAGGGGATCATCCGACACTCTACTAACAGGAAGATCTGGAGGAGGCGTTCCCTCATAAGGAAGACCTTCGGCTTTGCGACATACGACATTTTCTGACGATTTTCTTTACTGCTTCTCGACCACGGATTATCCAAAAATGCTCTCTAATGGTTGTTAGTGTATCACGAACCCCGCTGTGCTTCACATTGTGGTGAGCCTCGCATATTAATATCTCCACAAATTTTGATTACTTTGGAAGCAATACAGGATTTTTGCTCTCCAGATTCAGTGATGAATTCTTCAGTCTCCTACGGCACCGCAGCACGTGATCATCGTCGAGAAATGGCCCAAATTGCTTAACGTAAATAGGTATTGAAGAATTCGCATTCTTTGACCGAAGGAATAATATTTCCTTTTCCAAGGATAGTTGTTGAATAGACCTTATCCATAGCAGCTTCACCTTCCTTATTTCGTCTGAGCTTGGTTCTTTGGAGGTTATGAGTTTGTTTGTTGTTCGCTCGCACCGTGGCATCTTCTTTAATATGTTGATGAATCTCATTACATAAGCAGTTATTCGAAGAAGTTTGTTCGTGAAGCTATAACGAGCAATGTCGATTGCTTTGTTAAGATCTGGCATGGCTCGTTGTTCGATTTCATTCGAAACTAGTGATCTTACGACATTCGGATGTTCTTTCACAATTTCCCTCAGAACTTCTTCACTTTGTGAGAGGTTGCCAACTGGACGTTTTGTGCATTCTTCTTCGTCCCTTGCCAAGAATTTGGGTCCATTGAACCATGAAGAAGACTCCGCCCAGAAATACCTCGTGGGGGTAAATCTGCAGTATTAAGTGATCCAGGACAAAGTTCCGAAGATTCCGTCAACGAAATACTTCAAATCTTGTTCACTCGATGCTGCACGAATGGTTTCCATGCTCGATCGTTTCGTATCCAGTGAAATGCTGTCATCGAGTCAACCCAATAAAAAACTTCCAGACTCTACCTGAGTACCTATAACAAAGACTCTACTAACTTCTCTAGTACAGTCGCTGCCACCAGCTCTAATCGTGGAATCATTTGCTTTTTCACTGGTGCGACCTTTGTCTTTGAAGCGATTAATTTCACGTCGATGGTTCCATTCTCATAGACTGTTCTTACATAGACAACAGCACCAATTGCACTTTCAGATGCACCACTGAATCCATGAACGTTACTACGTTACTGGAATTCGAGTTCCATTTTCGCAAGTTGAATCCACCCTTGGCCATCAACTGCTTTGTTCCCTTGTATATTTGCAAAGCAGTTTCATCGGTTTCGGCAGTGGACACAAAATCATCGACATACAGAGAATTTTTCAAGTGTTCAACCGGTTCTGGCTCCTGCTTCTCGTGTGTCTTCAAATGATGGTTGATAGTAGCTCCTAGAATTGCTGGCGAAGGTCGTAGACCAAAAACCAATCGACAAAACCTTAGCTTTAATACTTCTGAATGCGGATCCCTAGTATCCCTTAGCCACAAAAAACGAAGCATGTCTCTATTTCCTTGTCAATTCCAATCATTAAGAATGCTTTCTCAATGTCAGCAAGTAGCCCAATCTTGTTTTGTCGAAATTTGACGAGAAAATCAAAGATTTGTGGAATGAGGTTCGGCCCGGTCAGTAAGCAATCTTTTAGTGAAAAGTTACGCAAGTTCGTTGTAGCAGATCCGTCGTACACAACGCGTAGCTTCGTAGTAACCTTATCCTTTCGTATGACACAATGATGGGGAAGATAGTGAATTTTACCACGATCCTTATCAGATGCCGGGACCCTTTCGACTATTCCTGCTGCCAATTGTTCAGTAATACCATTATTGTATTCTTCAAGATTTTGTGGAATCTTTAGCAGTTTTCGATGCAAAGATCTCAATCTATTATGACAGAGTTCGTAATCGTCATCAATTTGCACATGATCATTTTTCCACGGCAGACCAACTTCGTAGCATGTTCCAGTGAATTTAATATTTTGCACAAAATCTTGTTCCTCGGGTGAGTTCTCTGAGTCAAAGGAGTCAATGCCAACGCTCTCAGTTTCACAAAAACGCTTCAATGATATTGTTAACTCATCCCTATCGGTTACGACAGTAGAATTATCAAGGCAGTCAGCTGCTAAAATGAGGCTGTTCAGAGTACGTCCGTCTGATTTTTGTGATGGCCATCCAGACAAAAGCCATCCCAATTTGCTGCTCATCGCTGTTGGACCATTTTCTCCTCGTACGACATCACCTGTGACTACGTCCCAATAATGATCAGCTCCTATCATAATGTCGATTGAATCACAGCTACCATTGTTATCGGAAGAATCAAAGTCTGCAAGTTCTACACTATGGAGATGTGGATATTCGTCTATATTTATCCTTGTAGGAAGTGGTGCACATATTGTTGGAAATGCGATTGCTTTAATCTCTACTACCTCACCTCCACTCTTGCTTGCAATGCTCACCTTGAACAATTCGCAGCTTTCTCGTTTACTCTTGCTTTGGCCAAAGGTATTTAATTGAAGTGTCTCCTTACCAATTGAATTTAACCTTAACCGGCCTTGAAGTAACCTTCGAATGTAAGACCTTTGGCTTCCAGTGTTAAAGAGAATTCGTGCTGGAACAGATAGCTCTGGCCGTCTGCAAAAGAACACTTCCCTTGACAGTTCGTGTGACAGCTGTTGTGGTTGGAGATTTTACACCTTCTGATACTTTCTGTGGATTGGTGTCATGAATTGCTTTCTCATTTTGGACACCCTGACTCTTGGTAGCAGGATTGCTGCAAATAGATTTGTGATGCCTCCGGAACAATGTCGACATTTTCTTGTGACGATACACTTGCTTGCTTGGTGTCCCTTTTCAGACAAATAAAGCAACGGTTGGAGTCCCTTACAATTTTAACTCGGGCTTCCCTTCCCTTTACCTCTTCACAAGATGCTGAATAATGTGATCCTTGACAGTATACGCATTTAACCTTGAAGCTACAGGCACCGTCTTTATTTTTTGTCACTGCAAATGTTCCAGCTGTCGATGGTTTGTTGAGCTTATCTTTGTTTTGGGGTTTTTTAATTGAGCGCGATGATTCGCTCATTTCACGTGCCTCAACTTCAAACTTTATGGTTTTGAGCAACTCGTCAATTTTCCAAACATCACCAGTAGCTTTTCGTGCTACCTGCAATCTTATTTCACTCGGTAGTTTGGACATAATAATTGGTATTAGCAGACTGCCGTACTGGTTTGCAGATACCCCAAACGAGTCAAGTCCTCGCACTTGAACACTTATTTTGATCGAAAACATATCTCAATTGCCCAGTACGGTTTTCAGAACATGCAGATATTTGTAGGATTTGATCCATATGTGCGGCAATGACCTGTTGGGTTCGACCAAATCTATTTTGCAGAATCGCAATTGCTGCGTCATAATTTGCGGATGTTAAGGTAAGTCCTTTTATCGAACGTGCTGCACTACCCTCAAGCAATGAGAATAGGTAATTGAATTTGTTTACCTTAGACATACTCTTGTTGCTGTGAATCGTAAAATTGTATAAGTCCCAAAAGTCGTTCCATTCTGTGATCTTTCCACTGAATTTTGGCAATTGAAGTTTGGGAAGCGTTGGCATCATGATCGCTGGTGTTGTTCTGATAGGGACATTCAAAATCGTAGAATTTGTATTAATCACTTCATTCGTAATCGTATCAATAGCATTCGTGTTCGTATAGACCGTATTCGTGTTCTTATTAACCGCATTCGTGTTCGTATCAACCGCAATCGTGTTCGTTTTAACCGCATTCGTGTTCGTATTAAGCGCATTCGCGTTCGTGTTATTCTCATCGTTGCTTATCGTTGTGTTACTCGTGCTTACTGTTTCTACTAAACGAATCTGTTCGACTTGTAGTGTAGGACTTTGCCTTCTTTTTATAGTTTCTTGACAAATCTACGGTTTTCTTACTGCTTCGATTTTACGTCTAGTGCTTAGAATTCTATCCGAGACGGCGGCTGCTTCTTCAATTTCGTGTTCAATATCCGTTACATCGCATATCCCAATGATTTCGTCGTTTATTTTCTCTAAGATTTTCATCTTACTCTCGAGTTGTTCCGCGATGACATTACATCGTTCGAAGTCTACTTCAGTGGCATCCAGAAGCTCGAGTGCTTCTTTTACAAGCCTTGTACACACGCCACGATAACCGCCTCGTTTGGCGCGAAGTCGTTCAATATTATCCTTCTACATTTATTTGGTTTTCGAATGAAGCCGGCCCTACGTTGGGTGCCATTTAATGATCGTTCGGAATATATACTCACAAATCTTTGGACGGAATAAAAACAAGATGTCTTCGCTTCGATATGTATATTTAACTGACATTTGATTGACATGTTTCTTTTCTATTATGCATTTATAATTATTACTCTGATCTTTCTTACACATACAATATTTTCTACATAAGCTTTTAACATTTTCACGACACATTTTACGAAAGGCATCTTCGATTAGAATTAGGTTTTTAGTGTATCTCTGCGATGATTCTATATCACCAGAAACTTTCGTCAGAGCCTATAAAATTTTATAAAATTTAACTCGCAGAAAAGCTATTTCCTGCTTTCAGTATATATGAAGGAGTATGGGAAAATCTATCCATGATCTGAACGGAAAAAAATTCACAAATTTTGGCCAGTTTTAAATCTTGTCCGTAAATACTACTTCTGTTTGCCAAGTCTTATCAAAATCAAACCAAAGCAGTTTCATTCATTGTCATAATCATGGCTGCTACACAACATGTATAACTATATGTTAGCACATATAATTTGTACATTGCCTCTACACGAGGATTCAAGGTGTGGCTTAAGCAAAGTCGAACAGAGCATATCTTGTAAAAATTATAGCGTAAAGTATTGTTAAGGTAAACTAAGTTGCTTTACTGAAGAAAAAAGTGCACAGATGTACATACGTTTCTGTTGATATTATGCATTATAAAGCTCAAATTAATAGGGTTACAATATCAGTTTAAATGTGTACAAACTTTTAGTTTTTTGTTTCCTATCCCAAACGAGCAAAGACGACGGAGGCTTGAATGGCTGCAATTGCCGACGGAGAATAGAGTAAACATCTTCTTCGTCAATAGAATAAAATAGTTCATTAAAGCTTAACTTTCTGTAAGCCAGAAAATTAGTTTATAACGCAAACTCACATTGTAACAAAAATCTTGTGACGTCTATCAATAATAACAAAGCAATGAAAGATGTTTTTATTTAAATGAGTGTACGTCACGGTAATGCTTTGCGCACTTGTACTTACATCTGTTTTTGAAATTCCACTATAGATTACAAAAAGGCATAGCTAATTAACTACAATACACGCAAAAATGCCGGAATTTAAATAAAATCCAAATGGTGTCGTGTTAAGAAATCAACTATAATGAATCACCAGTTTAACAACCTGATCATGAAAAACAGGCTGCAATGAAAACTACTACAAACCCATTTAGTTATTTGATAACCGGAGGGGCTAGGTGGACTCGGGTGATGATGCAAAAATTATGGATGCTGATTGACTTATTTCCGCTAAAATTTTTGCTTTGCTGAAAAATATATTCTCGACCTTTTTTGGGGGTCTATAGTAGATTAAAGAGAATTTTTTTAAAAAAACAAACACGATATCTTTTTTGGTATTTCTTTTATAATGCCAAAACTTCTTTTGTTAAATTGTTGGACATTGTATGTAGATATCTTAGTGTCGACAAAAAAGTAACATGTCGCTTTCACAGGTGAGATATTTGTTTTATTTGTTCATCAAAGAAGGCCGTAATTACAAACACTGACTTTTACACCAAACATACTGATGCTTTTCTGTTTTGTTTATGAAACACAAAATACTTTTCAATGTAATTGTCAATGTATGAAATTATTTACAAAAACTAATTATTTTGGGAAAGCTCGCTAACACTCATCAGTAAAGCACGTCCACGCTTCTCATCATTTGACACCGTAGTGACGTATCAAATCACGAAGTGGAATTATTGATAACTGGCATGTTGATGATCGTCAGGCTCACGTAAATGGCGTCCTTACTAGAAGTGTTGGTTTTGAATAACGTTTCAAAATCCTTAGCGTAATCAACGTCAATGTCAACACAGTCAAGATAAGAAAAATCTCGGTATTTGTGTCGGGTTCATACCACACATTGTTGCTTGTAAAGCAAATGTGTGGGTGTTTAAGTTTATATAATTACATTTGTATTGTTGTCAGTAAAAGTTCGTGACTCGTCAATCTGACATTTTGTTATTAATAGGTATTATTTGTATTATCACTCAAAAAAAAATTCTAAACTGATCAAAATTAACCAGCACGTATCAAACGAGTAATTGCTGCCAGTAAAGCTACACTACAAACTAAAAGGATAATTGAAGCCAAATAAAATTATTCTTTACTTGGAAGCAGCTACATATTTTTTAGCTTATATTTTGTGTTGACTGTGTTTAAGTGTTAAAGCCACTATGATAGAAGGGCACCAACAGTACCGTGGGCGAAATTTTAATTTGCGATTTGAATCTTCAAAATGTAAAGGCAATTGGACTCAATCAATGCATGAATATTGCAAAATTGACAAGTACGTTGCAATATTCAAAGGAATACAACATACAGTTGACTGTAAGAGGTGTCAAGTCTAATGATCTGTTTCATTGCTCATATTTGTATGATGACTCAAGAAGCTCTGTTGTAAGGTTTTTGAAGTCAATTTGACTGATTCTCTAGAAACATGCCATACTGAGCTGCATTAATAAAAGTATGGTCGAACAATTGCCTAATATAAGCAGAAAGGAAGATTTGCTTAACAAAAAATTCGTTTAGCCGTTTAAGAGCCAATACACCTGACGATACTTTCTTGCAAATAATATCGATATTATCCTTGAAGATAAAAGCTGGTCAAGAGTTCTTCAAAGAATTTTGATTCATACGCATGTGTGATTGGTTTTCTTCAATTTCAATACAAAGTTGCAAGTTTGAGATCAATTTTGATACCTTCTAATCATTTTTTTTCAGGAAAGTTACATAAAATAAACTTTATTTACGACCAAAACGACAGAATTATCAATTACCTATGTATTCTTAAAACGGAAAAAATTGAAAACTTGTTACGATACGTATAAAAATATTAATGTTTCAGGAAAAATAATGGGAGAGAGACGCAGTTTAAGAGAAATAGACTGTTCTTGTTGAGATCAAAAATATGCTACGTGCCCTACATGTGTAATAGCTGGGTGCATGTTTTAATGCTAAAAAACTGTAATATGCTGCATTTATTGAGTAGCTGTATGAGCTCAGTTTATACTGCACACCAAAAAGTGATTACAAAGAGATTCGTGAAGTTTTGACTACACAATATTTCATTATTTTAGATGATTAACTGGCAAACTTTATTAATTAAAAAAGAAAGATAATCATGCCTGAAATATATAACGGCTTCCAGAAAACATTGCACAAAAGGTTTTAAATGAAATTTCACATGCATAACAGTCAAACAAAATTACTAGTAAAATGTTCTACTGTAAGAAGTTAATAAAGTAAAACGTTCCAAGAATAATTTGCTTAGCTTTTTCTTTTTTCTTCAACTGTAGCAGGGAGAACGTAAACAACAAAAGATGGCATTGAATAACCACTTTGAACTTTGAAAAAGCCTCCAAGACCTTCACCATGAACTTGCCATAATGAGCCATCACCGTCTGCTCCTGAACCTTTGTCTTTCCATATGGGAGAAGGATCCATTACGCCCTGAACAACAAATTCTTTTTTAATGCAGGCATACTTTGATCTTAGTGCACTCGTTGGTGGGTCGTAGCCTTTGGTAACCAGATCACCAAGTGCAACATAATCTTTTGGAGGAACAACTCTCCAAAACGAGCAATGTTCACTACCGCCCGTACCTTTATCGTTCCATACTTCCTCAAAATGTACGGGTTCGGCCACCATTTCAGGTTTCGATGGCTTTACCAATATTATAGAAGATGTTGCTGGATTTTTGGCACTAGTATGACCAACAGCTGCTTGACCAATTATAAAAAAACCGTAAGGAATTTGAAACAAAGCTGCCTGAAAAACGGAGAGATCCATATCTGCACCAGTATCAACATCAGTATACACTCTTGTGAGTGCAGGAGCTGTTACAACGGTTAGGCCACTCATTTTTTTTTAAATGTCAACAGATGTCTGCTTCGTCTATAATATGTATGATATAATTGGGACAAGCTTAGCACAGACTATTTATAATCAACCATCGTGACGTATTTTACAAAGTTTACATTATTATACACACAAATCTTTTATGCAAGAAAAATCTAATAAGGCGGCAGACAAAACGATTTCCGCCCAATTTTTTTCAGGATGTTCTATACTTGATCGTGAGTCATCTTAAGAGCAACGTCGCGCGTATTTTTTTGCCGAATCTTATCGCAGCATCTATCATTATATCATAAAAACTACATTTTAGATAGTTTGTGAGTTGTTAGCAGAATAACAATTTGTGCCAGCAAACAATTAGGCAGCACCAGCATAACAAAATAAAATGAGAACAGTTGACAAAAATTTTGTTCAATATGCTACACAATGATAGTTTTGAAAATTAAAATATTTGTTGACATTTCGTATTACAAGATCCTGTTTAAAGTCACTAACTCTCTGCAAATGCAAAGCTTGGCTTTTGTCAAAACTGTCATTGAATTGTGCTTGCCACAACAAACGTATAGATTAAAATGTATTGTCTTGACTGTTACAATATCAAAGAAGGACCAGGCCTACTTAATTAAAATTAACAGTTATTGCCACTAGTCTCATGTGACTCCGTGGTTACGAAAAAAGATCACGAAGTAGCTATAGAATTATTGTTGATAACTGGCATGTTTATGATCGTCAAGGTAAGTCCTTTGTTCGTGCTGGTTTTGAATGACGTTTTAAAATTCGTACAGTAATCATCGCCAAAGTCAACTCAGTCAAGAAATGAAAAATCTCAGTATTTTGTCGGGTTCATACATCACATGGTTGTTTGAGAAGGAAAATGTTGGTGTCTAAGTGTTTATAATTTGTTTTGTTGTCATTATAGTTCGTGACTCGTCAATGTGATATTAGGTTATTAATAGATATTATGAGTATATTATTATTCAAACAAAACCTCCTATGCCGATCAAAAATAAGCAGCATGTATCCAACGAGCTATTGCTATCGGTAAAACCACACTAAACTATAATGATAATAGAAGCCCTAACTAAATTGCCGAAAGTCCTGTTTACGAAAGCTTTATGACATTTGCATCAGTATGAGGTGGTTATAAGGCAAAACACTAAATTGATAAGATAAATAATAGGTTTGTAGGAAAAAAAATATAGTTATAAGCCTTAAACTATACTAATGACGAAGCTTGTATGGCAAGGAAAATGGTTCAAAATAAGGTATAGCATTGTGTGGTTAAAACTATATTTTAGATATTCGGTGAGTTGTAAGCAGAATAACAATTAGTGCCAGCAAACAATGAGGCAGCACCAGCATAACAAAATAAAATGAGAACAGTTGACAAAAATTTTGTTCAATATGCTACACAATAATATATTTTGAAAATTAAAATATTTGTTGACATTTCGTTTTACAAGATCCTGTTTAAAGTCACTAACTCTCTGCAAATGCAAAGCTTGGCTTTTGTCAAAACTGTCATTGAATTGTGCTTCCGCAACAAACGTATAGATTAAAATGTATTGTCTTGACTGTTACAATATCAAAGAAGGACCAGGCCTACTTAATTAAAATTAACAGTTATTGCCACTAGTCCCTTGTGACTCCGTGGTTACGAAAAAAGATCACGAAGTAGCTATAGAATTATTGTTGAGAACTGGCATGTTTATGATCGTAAAGGTAAGTCCTTTGTTCGTGCTGGTTTTGAATGACGTTTTAAAATTGTTACAGTAATCATCGCCAAAGTCAACTCAGTCAGAAATGAAAAATCTTAGTATTTTGTCGGGTTCATACATCACATGGTTGTTTGAGAAGGAAAAATGTTGGTGTCTAAGTGTTTATAATTTGTTTTGTTGTCATTATAGTTCGTGACTCGTCAATGTGATATTAGGTTATTAATAGATATTATGAGTATATTATTATTCAAACAAAACCTCCTATGCCGATCAAAATAATCAGCATGTATCCAACGAGCTATTGCTATCGGTAAAACCACACTAAACTATAATGATAATAGAAGCCCTAACTAAATTGCCGAAAGTCCTGTTTACGAAAGCTTTACGACATTTGCATCAGTATGAGGTCGTTATAAGGCAAAACACTTAAATTGATAAGATAAATAATAGGTTTGTAGGAAAATGAAATAGAGTTATAAGCCTTAACTATACTAATGACGAAGCTTGTATGGCAAGGAAAATGGTTCAAAATAAGGTATAGCATTTTGTGGTTAAAACTATATTTTAGATAATCGGTGAGTTGTAAGCAGAATAACAATTAGTGCCAGCAAACAATTAGGCAGCACCAGCATAACAAAATAAAATGAGAACAGTTGACAAAAATTTTGTTCAATATGCTACACAATAATACTATTTTGAAAATTAAAATATTTGTTGACATTTCGTTTTACAATATCCTGTTTAAAGTCACTAACTCTCTGCAAATGCAAAGCTTGGCTTTGTCAAAACTGTCATTGAATTGTGCTTCCGCAACAAACGTATAGATTAAAATGTATTGTCTTGACTGTTACAATATCAAAGAAGGACCAGGCCTACTTAATTAAAATTAACAGTTATTGCCACTAGTCTCATGTGACTCCGTGGTTACGAAAAAGATCACGAAGTAGCTATAGAATTATTGTTGATAACTGGCATGTTTATGATCGTCAAGGTAAGTCCTTTGTTCGTGCTGGTTTTGAATGACGTTTTAAAATTCTTACAGTAATCATCGCCAAAGTCAACTCAGTCAAGAAAAGAAAAATCTCAGTATTTTGTCGGGTTCATACATCACATGGTTGTTTGAGAAGGAAAAATGTTGGTGTCTAAGTGTTTATAATTTGTTTTGTTGTCATTATAGTTTGTGACTCGTCAATGTGATATTAGGTTATTAATAGATATTATGAGTATATTATTATTCAAGCAAAACCTCCTATGCCGATCAAAATAATCAGCATGTATCCAACGAGCTATTCCTATCGGTAAAACCACACTAAACTATAATGATAATAGAAGCCCTAACTAAATTGCCGAAAGTCCTGTTTACGAAAGCTTTACGACATTTGCATCAGTATGAGGTCGTTATAAGGCAAAACACTTAAATTGATAAGATAAATAGTAGGTTTGTAGGAAAATGAAATAGAGTTATAAGCCTTTAACTATACTAATGACGAAGCTTGTATGGCAAGGAAAATGGTTCAAAATAAGGTATAGCATTTTATGGTTAAAACTATATTTTAGATAATAGGTGAGTTGTAAGCAGAATAACAATTAGTGCCAGCAAACAATTAGGCAGCACCAGCATAACAAAATAAAATGAGAACAGTTGACAAAAATTTTGTTCAATATGCTACACAATAATACTATTTTGAAAATTAAAATATTTGTTGACATTTCGTTTTACAATATTCTGTTTAAAGTCACTAACTCTCTGCAAATGCAAAGCTTGGCTTTTGTCAAAACTGTCATTGAATTGTGCCTTCCGCAACAAACGTATAGATTAAAATGTATTCTCTTGACTGTTACAATATCAAAGAAGGACCAGGCCTACTTAATTAAAATTAACAGTTATTGCCACTAGTCTCATGTGACTCCGTGGTTACGAAAAAAGATCACGAAGTAGCTATAGAATTATTGTTGATAACTGGCATGTTTATGATGGTCAAGGTAAGTCCTTTGTTCGTGCTGGTTTTGAATGACGTTTTAAAATTCGTACAGTAATCATCGCCAAAGTCAACTCAGTCAAGAAATGAAAAATCTCAGTATTTTGTCGGGTTCATACATCACATGGTTGTTTGAGAAGGAAAATGTTGGTGTCTAAGTGTTTATAATTTGTTTTGTTGTCATTATAGTTTGTGACTCGTCAATGTGATATTAGGTTATTAATAGATATTATGAGTATATTATTATTCAAGCAAAACCTCCTATGCCAATCAAAAATAATCAGCATGTATCCAACGAGCTATTCCTATCGGTAAAACCACACTAAACTATAATGATAATAGAAGCCCTAACTAAATTGCCGAAAGTCCTGTTTACGAAAGCTTTACGACATTTGCATCAGTATGAGGTCGTTATAAGGCAAAACACTTAAATTGATAAGATAAATAGTAGGTTTGTAGGAAAATGAAATAGAGTTATAAGCCTTAACTATACTAATGACGAAGCTTGTATGGCAAGGAAAATGGTTCAAAATAAGGTATAGCATTTATGGTTAAAACTATATTTTAGATAATCGGTGAGTTGTAAGCAGAATAACAATTAGTGCCAGCAAACAATTAGGCAGCACCAGCATAACAAAATAAAATGAGAACAGTTGACAAAATTTTGTTCAATATGCTACACAATAATACTATTTTGAAAATTAAAATATTTGTTGACATTTCGTTTTACAAGATCCTGTTTAAAGTCACTAACTCTCTGCAAATGCAAAGCTTGGCTTTGTCAAAACTGTCATTGAATTGTGCTTCCGCAACAAACGTATAGATTAAAATGTATTGTCTTGACTGTTACAATATCAAAGAAGGACCAGGCCTACTTAATTAAAATTAACAGTTATTGCCACTAGTCTCATGTGACTCCGTGGTTACGAAAAAAGATCACGAAGTAGCTATAGAATTATTGTTGATAACTGGCATGTTTATGATGGTCAAGGTAAGTCCTTTGTTCGTGCTGGTTTTGAATGACGTTTTAAAATTCGTACAGTAATCATCGCCAAAGTCAACTCAGTCAAGAAATGAAAAATCTCAGTATTTTGTCGGGTTCATACATCACATGGTTGTTTGAGAAGGAAAAATGTTGGTGTCTAAGTGTTTATAATTTGTTTTGTTGTCATTATAGTTCGTGACTCGTCAATGTGATATTAGGTTATTAATAGATATTATGAGTATATTATTATTCAAGCAAAACCTCCTATGCCGATCAAAAATAATCAGCATGTATCCAACGAGCTATTCCTATCGGTAAAACCACACTAAACTATAATGATAATAGAAGCCCTAACTAAATTGCCGAAAGTCCTGTTTACGAAAGCTTTACGACATTTGCATCAGTATGAGGTCGTTATAAGGCAAAACACTTAAATTGATAAGATAAATAGTAGGTTTGTAGGAAAATGAAATAGAGTTATAAGCCTTTAACTATACTAATGACGAAGCTTGTATGGCAAGGAAAATGGTTCAAAATAAGGTATAGCATTTTATGGTTAAAACTATATTTTAGATAATAGGTGAGTTGTAAGCAGAATAACAATTAGTGCCAGCAAACAATTAGGCAGCACCAGCATAACAAAATAAAATGAGAACAGTTGACAAAATTTTGTTCAATATGCTACACAATAATACTATTTTGAAAATTAAAATATTTGTTGACATTTCGTTTTACAATATTCTGTTTAAAGTCACTAACTCTCTGCAAATGCAAAGCTTGGCTTTTGTCAAAACTGTCATTGAATTGTGCTTCCGCAACAAACGTATAGATTAAAATGTATTGTCTTGACTGTTACAATATCAAAGAAGGACCAGGCCTACTTAATTAAAATTAACAGTTATTGCCACTAGTCTCATGTGACTCCGTGGTTACGAAAAAAGATCACGAAGTAGCTATAGAATTATTGTTGATAACTGGCATGTTTATGATGGTCAAGGTAAGTCCTTTGTTCGTGCTGGTTTTGAATGACGTTTTAAAATTCGTACAGTAATCATCGCCAAAGTCAACTCAGTCAGGAAATGAAAAATCTCAGTATTTTGTCGGGTTCATACATCACATGGTTGTTTGAGAAGGAAAAATGTTGGTGTCTAAGTGTTTATAATTTGTTTTGTTGTCATTATAGTTTGTGACTCGTCAATGTGATATTAGGTTATTAATAGATATTATGAGTATATTATTATTCAAGCAAAACCTCCTATGCCAATCAAAAATAATCAGCATGTATCCAACGAGCTATTCCTATCGGTAAAACCACACTAAACTATAATGATAATAGAAGCCCTAACTAAATTGCCGAAAGTCCTGTTTACGAAAGCTTTACGACATTTGCATCAGTATGAGGTCGTTATAAGGCAAAACACTTAAATTGATAAGATAAATAGTAGGTTTGTAGGAAAATGAAATAGAGTTATAAGCCTTTAACTATACTAATGACGAAGCTTGTATGGCAAGGAAAATGGTTCAAAATAAGGTATAGCATTTTATGGTTAAAACTATATTTTAGATAATCGGTGAGTTGTAAGCAGAATAACAATTAGTGCCAGCAAACAATTAGGCAGCACCAGCATAACAAAATAAAATGAGAACAGTTGACAAAATTTTGTTCAATATGCTACACAATAATACTATTTTGAAAATTAAAATATTTGTTGACATTTCGTTTTACAATATTCTGTTTAAAGTCACTAACTCTCTGCAAATGCAAAGCTTGGCTTTTGTCAAAACTGTCATTGAATTGTGCTTCCACAACAAACGTATAGATTAAAATGTATTGTCTTGACTGTTACAATATCAAAGAAGGACCAGGCCTACTTAATTAAAATTAACAGTTATTGCCACTAGTCTCATGTGACTCCGTGGTTACGAAAAAAGATCACGAAGTAGCTATAGAATTATTGTTGATAACTGGCATGTTTATGATGGTCAAGGTAAGTCCTTTGTTCGTGCTGGTTTTGAATGACGTTTTAAAATTCGTACAGTAATCATCGCCAAAGTCAACTCAGTCAGGAAATGAAAAATCTCAGTATTTTGTCGGGTTCATACATCACATGGTTGTTTGAGAAGGAAAAATGTTGGTGTCTAAGTGTTTATAATTTGTTTTGTTGTCATTATAGTTTGTGACTCGTCAATGTGATATTAGGTTATTAATAGATATTATGAGTATATTATTATTCAAGCAAAACCTCCTATGCCAATCAAAAATAATCAGCATGTATCCAACGAGCTATTCCTATCGGTAAAACCACACTAAACTATAATGATAATAGAAGCCCTAACTAAATTGCCGAAAGTCCTGTTTACGAAAGCTTTACGACATTTGCATCAGTATGAGGTCGTTATAAGGCAAAACACTTAAATTGATAAGATAAATAGTAGGTTTGTAGGAAAATGAAATAGAGTTATAAGCCTTTAACTATACTAATGACGAAGCTTGTATGGCAAGGAAAATGGTTCAAAATAAGGTATAGCATTTTATGGTTAAAACTATATTTTAGATAATCGGTGAGTTGTAAGCAGAATAACAATTAGTGCCAGCAAACAATTAGGCAGCACCAGCATAACAAAATAAAATGAGAACAGTTGACAAAAATTTTGTTCAATATGCTACACAATAATATATTTTGAAAATTAAAATATTTGTTGACATTTCGTTTTACAATATTCTGTTTAAAGTCACTAACTCTCTGCAAATGCAAAGCTTGGCTTTCGTCAAAACTGTCATTGAATTATGCTTGCCACAACAAACGTATAGATTAAAATGTATTGTCTTGACTGTTACAATATCAAAGAAGGACCAGGCCTACTTAATTAAAATTAACAGTTATTGCCACTAGTCTCATGTGACTCCGTGGTTACGAAAAAGATCACGAAGTAGCTATAGAATTATTGTTGATAACTGGCATGTTTATGATCGTCAAGGTAAGTCCTTTGTTCGTGCTGGTTTTAAATGACGTTTTAAAATTCTTACAGTAGTCATCGCCAATGTCAACTCAGTCAAGAAAAGAAAAATCTCAGTATTTTGTCGGGTTCATACATCATATGGTTGTTTGAGAAGGGAAAATGTTGATGTCTAAGTGTTTCTAATTTGTTTTGTTGTCACTTTAGTTTGTGACTCGTCAATGTTATATTAGGTTATTAATAGATATTATGAGTATATTATTATTCATAACAAAACCTCCTATGCCGATCAAAATTAGCAGCATGTATCCAACGCGCTATTGCTATCGGTAAAACCACACTAAACTATAATGATAATAGAAGCCTTAACTAAATTGCCGAAAGTCCTGTTTACGAAAGCTTTACGACATTTGCATCAGTATGAGGTCGTTATAAGGCAAAACACTTAAATTGATAAATAAATAGTAGGTTTGTAGGAAAATGAAATAGAGTTATAAGGCTTAAACTATACTATTGACGAAGCTTGTATGGCAAGGAAAATGGTTCAAAATAAGGTATAGCATTGTGTGGTTAAAACTATATTTTAGATATTCGGTGAGTTGTAAGCAGAATAACAATTAGTGCCAGCAAACAATTAGGCATCACCAGCATAACAAAATAAAATGAGAACAGTTGACAAAATTTTGTTCAACATGCTACACAATTATAGTTTTGAAAATTAAAATATTTGTTGACATTTCGTATTACAAGATCCTGTTTAAAGTCACTAACTCTCTGCAAATGCAAAGCTTGGCTTTTGTCAAAACTGTCATTGAATTGTGCTTGCCACAACAAACGTATAGATTAAAATGTATTGTCTTGACTGTTACAATATCAAAGAAGGACCAGGCCTACTTAATTAAAATTAACAGTTATTGCCACTAGTCTCATGTGACTCCGTGGTTACGAAAAAAGATCACGAAGTAGCTATAGAATTATTGTTGATAACTGGCATGTTTATGATCGTCAAGGTAAGTCCTTTGTTCGTGCTGGTTTTAAATGACGTTTTAAAATTCTTACAGTAATCATCGCCAAAGTCAACTCAGTCAAGAAATGAAAAATCTCAGTATTTTGTCGGGTTCATACATCACATGGTTGTTTGAGAAGGAAAAATGTTGGTGTCTAAGTGTTTATAATTTGTTTTGTTGTCATTATAGTTTGTGACTCGTCAATGTGATATTAGGTTATTAATAGATATTATGAGTATATTATTATTCAAAACAAAACCTCCTATGCCGATCAAATATAAGCAGCATGTATCCAACGAGCTATTGCTATCGGTAAAACCACACTAAACTATAATGATGATAGAAGCCCTAACTAAATTGCCGAAAGTCCTGTTTACGAAAGCTTTACGACATTTGCATCAGTATGAGGTCGTTATAAGGCAAAACACTTAAATTGATAAAATAAATAGTAGGTTTGTAGGAAAATGAAATAGAGTTATAAGCTTAAACTATACTAATGACGAAGCTTGTATGGCAAGGAAAATGGTTCAAAATAAGGTATAGCATTTGTGGTTAAAACTATATTTTAGATAATCGGTGAGTTGTAAGCAGAATAACAATTAGTGCCAGCAAACAATTAGGCAGCACCAGCATAACAAAATAAAATGAGAACAGTTGACAAAATTTTGTTCAATATGCTACAATAATACTATTTTGAAAATTAAAATATTTGTTGACATTTCGTTTTACAATATTCTGTTTAAAGTCACTAACTCTCTGCAAATGCAAAGCTTGGCTTTGTCAAAACTGTCATTGAATTGTGCTTGCCACAACAAACGTATAGATTAAAATGTATTGTCTTGACTGTTACAATATCAAAGAAGGACCAGGCCTACTTAATTAAAATTAACAGTTATTGCCACTAGTCTCATGTGACTCCGTGGTTACGAAAAAAGATCACGAAGTAGCTATAGAATTATTGTTGATAACTGGCATGTTTATGATGGTCAAGGTAAGTCCTTTGTTCGTGCTGGTTTTGAATGACGTTTTAAAATTCGTACAGTAATCATCGCCAAAGTCAACTCAGTCAAGAAATGAAAAATCTCAGTATTTTGTCGGGTTCATACATCACATGGTTGTTTGAGAAGGAAAATGTTGGTGTCTAAGTGTTTATAATTTGTTTTGTTGTCATTATAGTTTGTGACTCGTCAATGTGATATTAGGTTATTAATAGATATTATGAGTATATTATTATTCAAACAAAACCTCCTATGCCGATCAAAATAAGCAGCATGTATCCAACGAGCTATTGCTATCGGTAAAACCACACTAAACTATAATGATAATAGAAGCCCTAACTAAATTGCCGAAAGTCCTGTTTACGAAAGCTTTACGACATTTGCATCAGTATGAGGTCGTTATAAGGCAAAACACTTAAATTGATAAGATAAATAGTAGGTTTGTAGGAAAATGAAATAGAGTTATAAGCCTTTAACTATACTAATGACGAAGCTTGTATGGCAAGGAAAATGGTTCAAAATAAGGTATAGCATTTTGTGGTTAAAACTATATTTTAGATAATCGGTGAGTTGTAAGCAGAATAACAATTAGTGCCAGCAAACAATTAGGCAGCACCAGCATAACAAAATAAAATGAGAACAGTTGACAAAAATTTTGTTCAATATGCTACACAATAATATATTTTGAAAATTAAAATATTTGTTGACATTTCGTATTACAAGATTCTGTTTAAAGTCACTAACTCTCTGCAAATGCAAAGCTTGGCTTTTGTCAAAACTGTCATTGAATTGTGCTTGCCGCAACAAACGTATAGATTAAAATGTATTGTCTTGACTGTTACAATATCAAAGAAGGACCAGGCCTACTTAATTAAAATTAACAGTTATTGCCACTAGTCTCATGTGACTCCGTGGTTACGAAAAAGATCACGAAGTAGCTATAGAATTATTGTTGATAACTGGCATGTTTATGATCGTCAAGGTAAGTCCTTTGTTCGTGCTGGTTTTGAATGACGTTTTAAAATTCTTACAGTAATCATCGCCAAAGTCAACTCAGTCAAGAAAGAAAATCTCAGTATTTTGTCGGGTTCATACATCACATGGTTGTTTGAGAAGGAAAAATGTTGGTGTCTAAGTGTTTATAATTTGTTTTGTTGTCATTATAGTTTGTGACTCGTCAATGTGATATTAGGTTATTAATAGATATTATGAGTATATTATTATTCAAACAAAACCTCCTATGCCGATCAAAATAATCAGCATGTATCCAACGAGCTATTGCTATCGGTAAAACCACACTAAACTATAATGATAATTGAAGTCCTAACTAAATTGCCGAAAGTCCTGTTTACGAAAGCTTTACGACATTTGCATCAGTATGAGGTCGTTATAAGGCAAAACACTTAAATTGATAAAATAAATAGTAGGTTTGTAGGAAAATGAAATAGAGTTATAAGCCTTTAACTATACTAATGACAAAGCTTGTATGGCAAGGAAAATGGTTCAAAATAAGGTATAGCATTGTGTGGTTAAAACTATATTTTAGGTAATCGGTGAGTTGTAAGCAGAATAACAATTAGTGCCAGCAAACAATTAGGCAGCACCAGCATAACAAAATAAAATGAGAACAGTTGACAAAAATTTTGTTCAATATGCTACACAATAATACTATTTTGAAAATTAAAATATTTGTTGACATTTCGTTTTACAATATTCTGTTTAAAGTCACTAACTCTCTGCAATTGCAAAGCTTGGCTTTCGTCAAAACTGTCATTGAATTATGCTTGCCACAACAAACATATAGATTAAAATGTATTGTCTTGACTGTAACAATATTAAAGAAGGACCAGGCCTACTTAATTAAAATTAACAGTTATTGCCACTAGTCTCATGTGACTCCGTGGTTACGAAAAAAGATCACGAAGTAGCTATAGAATTATTGTTGATAACTGGCATGTTTATGATGGTCAAGGTAAGTCCTTTGTTCGTGCTGGTTTTGAATGACGTTTTAAAATTCTTACAGTAATCATCGCCAAAGTCAACTCAGTCAAGAAATGAAAAATCTCAGTATTTTGTCGGGTTCATACATCACATGGTTGTTTGAGAAGGAAAAATGTTGGTGTCTAAGTGTTTATAATTTGTTTTGTTGTCATTATAGTTTGTGACTCGTCAATGTGATATTAGGTTATTAATAGATATTATGAGTATACTATTATTCAAAACAAAACCTCCTATGCCGATCAAATATAAGCAGCATGTATCCAACGAGCTAATGCTATCGGTAAAACCACACTAAACTATAATGATGATAGAAGCCCTAACTAAATTGCCGAAAGTCCTGTTTACGAAAGCTTTACGACATTTGCATCAGTATGAGGTCGTTATAAGGCAAAACACTTAAATTGATAAGATAAATAGTAGGTTTGTAGGAAAATGAAATAGAGTTATAAGCCTTTAACTATACTAATGACGAAGCTTGTATGGCAAGGAAAATGGTTCAAAATAAGGTATAGCATTTGGTTAAAACTATATTTTAGATAATCGGTGAGTTGTAAGCAGAATAACAATTAGTGCCAGCAAACAATTAGGCAGCACCAGCATAACAAAATAAAATGAGAACAGTTGACAAAATTTTGTTCAAAATGCTACACAAATAGTTTTGAAAATTAAAATATTTGTTGACATTTCGTTTTACAATATTCTGTTTAAAGTCACTAACTCTCTGCAATTGCAAAGCTTGGCTTTCGTCAAAACTGTCATTGAATTATGCTTGCCACAACAAACATATAGATTAAAATGTATTGTCTTGACTGTAACAATATTAAAGAAGGACCAGGCCTACTTAATTAAAATTAACAGTTATTGCCACTAGTCTCATGTGACTCCGTGGTTACGAAAAAAGATCACGAAGTAGCTATAGAATTATTGTTGATAACTGGCATGTTTATGATCGTCAAGGTAAGTCCTTTGTTCGTGCTGGTTTTAAATGACGTTTTAAAATTCTTACAGTAGTCATCGCCAATGTCAACTCAGTCAAGAAAAGAAAAATCTCAGTATTTTGTCGGGTTCATACATCACATGGTTGTTTGAGAAGGGAAAATGTTGATGTCTAAGTGTTTCTAATTTGTTTTGTTGTCACTTTAGTTTGTGACTCGTCAATGTTATATTAGGTTATTAATAGATATTATGAGTATATTATTATTCATAACAAAACCTCCTATGCCGATCAAAATAAGCAGCATGTATCCAACGAGCTATTGCTATCGGTAAAACCACACTAAACTATAATGATAATAGAAGCCTAACTAAATTGCCGAAAGTCCTGTTTACGAAAGCTTTACGACATTTGCATCAGTATGAGGTCGTTATAAGGCAAAACACTTAAATTGATAAGATAAATAGTAGGTTTGTAGGAAAATAAAATAGAGTTATAAGCCTTAAACTATACTAATGACGAAGCTTGTATGGCAAGGAAAATGGTTCAAAATAAGGTATAGCATTGTGTGGTTAAAACTATATTTTAGATAATCGGTGAGTTGTAAGCAGAATAACAATTAGTGCCAGCAAACAATTAGGCAGCACCAGCATAACAAAATAAAATGAGAACAGTTGACAAAAATTTTGTTCAATATGCTACACAATAATACTATTTTGAAAATTAAAATATTTGTTGACATTTCGTTTTACAATATTCTGTTTAAAGTCACTAACTCTCTGCAATTGCAAAGCTTGGCTTTCGTCAAAACTGTCATTGAATTATGCTTGCCACAACAAACGTATAGATTAAAATGTATTGTCTTGACTGTTACAATATCAAAGAAGGACCAGGCCTACTTAATTAAAATTAACAGTTATTGCCACTAGTCTCATGTGACTCCGTGGTTACGAAAAAGATCACGAAGTAGCTATAGAATTATTGTTGATAACTGGCATGTTTATGATCGTCAAGGTAAGTCCTTTGTTCGTGCTGGTTTTAAATGACGTTTTAAAATTCTTACAGTAGTCATCGCCAATGTCAACTCAGTCAAGAAAAGAAAAATCTCAGTATTTTGTCGGGTTCATACATCACATGGTTGTTTGAGAAGGGAAAATGTTGATGTCTAAGTGTTTCTAATTTGTTTTGTTGTCACTTTAGTTTGTGACTCGTCAATGTTATATTAGGTTATTAATAGATATTATGAGTATATTATTATTCATAACAAAACCTCCTATGCCGATTAAAATTAGCAGCATGTATCCAACGCGCTATTGCTATCGGTAAAACCACACTAAACTATAATGATGATAGAAGCCCTATTTAAATTGCCGAAAGTCCTGTTTACGAAAGCTTTACGACATTTGCATCAGTATGAGGTCGTTATAAGGCAAAACACTTAAATTGATAAGATAAATAGTAGGTTTGTAGGAAAATGAAATAGAGTTATAAGGCTTAAACTATACTATTGACGAAGCTGGTATGACAAGGAAAATGGTTACAAATAAAGTATAGCATTGTGTGGTTAAAACTATATTTTAGATATACGGTGAGTTGTAAGCAGAATAACAATTAGTGCCAGCAAACAATTAGGCATCACCAGCATAACAAAATAAAATGAGAACAGTTGACAAAAATTTAGTTCAACATGCTACACAATTATAGTTTTGAAAATTAAAATATTTGTTGACATTTCGTATTACAAGATCCTGTTTAAAGTCACTAGCTCTCTGCAAATGCAAAGCTTGGCTTTTGTCAAAACTGTCACTGAATTGTGCTTGCCACAACAAACGTATAGATTAAAATGTATTGTCTTGACTGTTACAATATCAAAGAAGGACCAGGCCTACTTAATTAAAATTAACAGTTATTGCCACTAGTCTCATGTGACTCCGTGGTTACGAAAAAAGATCACGAAGTAGCTATAGAATTATTGTTGATAACTGGCATGTTTATGATGGTCAAGGTAAGTCCTTTGTTCGTGCTGGTTTTGAATGACGTTTTAAAATTCGTACAGTAATCATCGCCAATGTCAACTCAGTCAAGAAATGAAAAATCTCAGTATTTTGTCGGGTTCATACATCACATGGTTGTTTGAGAAGGAAAAATGTTGGTGTCTAAGTGTTTATAATTTGTTTTGTTGTCATTATAGTTTGTGACTCGTCAATGTGATATTAGGTTATTAATAGATATTATGAGTATACTATTATTCAAAACAAAACCTCCTATGCCGATCAAATATAAGCAGCATGTATCCAACGAGCTAATGCTATCGGTAAAACCACACTAAACTATAATGATGATAGAAGCCCTAACTAAATTGCCGAAAGTCCTGTTTACGAAAGCTTTACGACATTTGCATCAGTATGAGGTCGTTATAAGGCAAAACACTTAAATTGATAAAATAAATAGTAGGTTTGTAGGAAAATGAAATAGAGTTATAAGGCTTAAACTATACTATTGACGAAGCTTGTATGGCAAGGAAAATGGTTCAAAATAAGGTATAGCATTTTATGGTTAAAACTATATTTTAGATAATCGGTGAGTTGTAAGCAGAATAACAATTAGTGCCAGCAAACAATTAGGCAGCACCAGCATAACAAAATAAAATGAGAACAGTTGACAAAAATTTTGTTCAATATGCTACACAATAATACTATTTTGAAAATTAAAATATTTGTTGACATTTCGTTTTACAATATTCTGTTTAAAGTCACTAACTCTCTGCAATTGCAAAGCTTGGCTTTCGTCAAAACTGTCATTGAATTATGCTTGCCACAACAAACATATAGATTAAAATGTATTGTCTTGACTGTAACAATATTAAAGAAGGACCAGGCCTACTTAATTAAAATTAACAGTCATTGCCACTAGTCTCATGTGACTCCGTGATTACGAAAAGAGATCACGAAGTAGCTATAGAATTATTGTTGATAACTGGCATGTTTATGATCGTCAAGGTAAGTCCTTTGTTCGTGCTGGTTTTAAATGACGTTTTAAAATTCTTACAGTATCAAATCAACTCAGTCAAGAAAAGAAAAATCTCAGTATTTTGTCGGGTTCATACATCACATGATTGTTTGAGAAGGGGAAATGTTGATGTCTAAGTGTTTCTAATTTGTTTTGTTGTCACTTTAGTTTGTGACTCGTCAATGTTATATTAGGTTATTAATAGATATTATGAGTATATTATTATTCATAACAAAACCTCCTATCCCGATCAAAATTAGCAGCATGTATCCAACGAGCTATTGCTATCGGTAAAACCACACTAAACTATAATGATAATAGAAGCCCTAACTAAATTGCCGAAAGTACTGTTTACGAAAGATTTATGACATTTGCATTAGTATGAGGTGGTTATAAGGCAAAACACCTAAATTGATAAGATAAATAATAGGTTTGTAGGAAAATAAAATAGAGTTATAAGCCTTAAACTATACTAATGTCGAAGCTTGTATGGCAAGGAAAATGGTTCAAAATAAGGTATAGCATTGTGTGGTTAAAACTATATTTTAGATATTCGGTGAGTTGTAAGCACAATAACAATTAGTGCCAGCAAACAATTAGGCATCACCAGCATAACAAACTAAAATGAGAACAGTTGACAAAAATTTTGTTCAACATGCTACACAATGATAGTTTTGAAAATTAAAATATTTGTTGACATTTCGTATTACAAGATCCTGTTTAAAGTCACTAGCTCTCTGCAAATGCAAAGCTTGGCTGTTGTCAAAACTGTCATTGAATTGTGCTTGCCGCAACAAACGTATAGATTAAAATGTATTGTCTTGACTGTTACAATATCAAAGAAGGACCAGGCCTACTTAATTAAAATTAACAGTTATTGCCACTAGTCTCATGTGACTCCGTGGTTACGAAAAAAGATCACGAAGTAGCTATAGAATTATTGTTGATAAATGGCATGTTTATGATCGTCAAGGTAAGTCGTTTGCTCGTGCTGGTTTTGAATGACGTTTTAAAATTCTTACAGTAATCATCGCCAAAGTCAACTCAGTCAGGAAATGAAAAATCTCAGTATTTTGTCGGGTTCATACATCACATAGTTGTTTGAGAAGGAAAAATGTTGATGTCTAAGTGTTTATAATTTGTTTTGTTGTCTTTATAGTTTGTGAATCGTCAATGTGATATTAGGTTATTAATAGATATTATGAGTATGCTATTATTCAAAACAAACCTCCTATGCCGATCAAATATAAGCAGCATGTATCCAACGAGCTAATGCTATCGGTAAAACCACACTAAACTATAATGATGATAGAAGCCCTAACTAAATTGCCGAAAGTCCTGTTTACGAAAGCTTTACGACATTTGCATCAGTATGAGGTCGTTATAAGGCAAAACACTTAAATTGATAAAATAAATAGTAGGTTTGTAGGAAAATGAAATAGAGTTATAAGGCTTAAACTATACTATTGACGAAGCTGGTATGACAAGGAAAATGGTTCAAAATAAGGTATAGCATTTTATGGTTAAAACTATATTTTAGATAATCGGTGAGTTGTAAGCAGAATAACAATTAGTGCCAGCAACAATTAGGCAGCACCAGCATAACAAAATAAAATGAGAACAGTTGACAAAAATTTTGTTCAACATGCTACACAATGATAGTTTTGAAAATTAAAATATTTGTTGACATTTCGTATTACAATATCCTGTTTAAAGTCACTAACTCTCTGCAAATGCAAAGCTTGGCTTTTGTCAAAACTGTCATTGAATTGTGCCTTCCGCAACAAACGTATAGATTAAAATGTATTCTCTTGACTGTTACAATATCAAAGAAGGACCAGGCCTACTTAATTAAAATTAACAGTTATTGCCACTAGTCTCATGTGACTCCGTGGTTACGAAAAAAGATCACGAAGTAGCTATAGAATTATTGTTGATAAATGGCATGTTTATGATCGTCAAGGTAAGTCGTTTGCTCGTGCTGGTTTTGAATGACGTTTTAAAATTCTTACAGTAATCATCGCCAAAGTCAACTCAGTCAGGAAATGAAAAATCTCAGTATTTTGTCGGGTTCATACATCACATAGTTGTTTGAGAAGGAAAAATGTTGATGTCTAAGTGTTTATAATTTGTTTTGTTGTCTTTATAGTTTGTGAATCGTCAATGTGATATTAGGTTATTAATAGATATTATGAGTATGCTATTATTCAAAACAAACCTCCTATGCCGATCAAATATAAGCAGCATGTATCCAACGAGCTAATGCTATCGGTAAAACTTTACAAAACTATAATGATAATTGAAGTTCCAACTATATTATCGAAAGTCCTGTTTGCGAAAGCTTTACGACATTTGCATCATTATGAGGTCATGAGGCAAAACACTTAAATTGATAAGATTATAAGCCTTAAACTATACTTATGACCAAGCTTGTATAGCAAGGAAATTGGTTCAAATTAAGGAATAGCATTGTGTGCTTAAGCAGTCAAGAGAAGTTATTTATGGTTTGGAAGGTGGTTAATTAAACCTTTAAAAAACTATCAATTATACAGTTGGAATACAGCATGCTTTCCTATAAGTCAGATGCACTTTAACATTGTTTTTGAAAATACTGTCTTGATTGAATAGCAAAATACTAAGTATTGATTCAAAATTATGGTTTATAACCTTTGAAATCTAACCCTGACTTATTTTATTTTAAAACAGTCAGCTTAACGTAACGAAAATTTTAAACTTGAAAATGGATCATTTTGTTTGCCACTTCATTGCCAATCTCTGAAGACAATATTTTGCAACATCGACGTCGAAGCGACGCACCTCTGTTTGATATTCTTTATTTGGAAGCAATTATATTTTTTTTTAATTAATATTTTGCGTTGCCCGTGTTATAGCCATTATAGGAAGGTACGAACAGTACCGTGGGCCAAATTTTAATTTACAATTTGAACTTTCAAAGTGTAAAGGCATTTTGGAATCGATTAATGCATGAATAATTTAAAATTGACAAGTACGCTGCATTATTCAAAGGAATACAACACACGGTTGACTATTGCACGCCAAACATAACAAAAGTGTATCGAGAATTCCAACCACTACTCGAGAATCGTAAGTGACATATGAGAAAAGCAAGCATGTTTGAGAAAATTGACCATACGTCGAGATTTCTTACTGGCAAACTGGACAGCAGTTGCAAAACGTATATTATAAATACTTCGTGTAACGGATACGTTAGAATAACATTTAACTTGGGGTTTTTTTAATGAATTTGAAGACTTTATATGAAAAAATTTCCCAAGCATTATTGAATAAAGATACAATAGTTGCAGAACATTGCAAGAGTAAACTAGAAGACTTTTTTTCCATAGTTGTTGCGATTTCGGGGGCGGTGAATGAGAGTGAAAATACTGCTGAACTTGATAATAATAGTTCACCAACTGCTCACGAACATATAGAATGATCATATACCTGCACTGTTGCACCAACAACAAAGCTAACACTGTGCTACAATATTTTAAGAGTGGAGTCCAAGCATTTAGTCTCCCATCTCGTGTAAGAGGGGATCAAGGACTTCAAAATGTCGACGTGGCACGTTTTATGGTTAATCAAATGGGTACAAACAGAGGGAGTTTTATAACTGGCAGGAGCGTACACAATCAACGAATTGAGTGGTTGTGGGCTGAAGTTAATAGAGTGTTGTCACCAGGGGCGGATCTAGAGTATGTCAAATCCGTCGCGCGACTAATGTTTGAAGTTCAAAAATTACCTATTCATATTAATTAAAAATTCATTAAGTATTTTTACTTTATTATCGCATTTGCTTCGTGATAAAAATCCGGCTTTATTTATTTTTTAAAACTAATGACTAATGCAATGAATATCTCTTTGGTAACCAGATCAGTTGAAGCGGGGTGGCTTGACTGGTTCGAGTGATGAAGGAGTCTATGAACGCCAAAAACGCTTATTTCATTGGTCAATAGCCAGATCAGTGGACGATCTGGAGCAATCTCGACTGATAAGCGGGGTGGCCGGACCTATAAGGGAGTCCACTTGCTATCGTGTAATTGGTTCGTTTAAATTTTTGTCTTACTGTGATTGGTTTGACCGACTTCCACTAATAGCCAACTGAACTAACATAGTCAAGCTCACTGTCTGAATTGAATGTTTGATCGTTTCATAGTAATTTTCTAAAGCATGATAGAAACTAAACTAAAATCAGATGGAATTTATGAAAATCTTTTACAAATTCATATATTGACATGAATGCTGCTTTCCAAAATGGGAATTTTTTCAAGAGGGCGAAAAATTTATGGATGAATTGTAAATGCTTGGCAAAGACGATCTCGCGAGCGACATTTCAGTCATTGATGTTCAAAAGCAAGACAACATTGTTTTGAGTTTTGTCAGCAGAAAATTACATCCAAAATCGTAACTAAAGGACAAGTGAAGTGTATGCATGAATGTAATATATCAAAGTCAATTTATGCGAGTGTGTGATGCGATTTATGTCAATATGGCGTATGGTAAGCAGATTGATGCTTCTAAAATTGTTGCCGACTGACTTTTAGCTATGATTTCTTTACTGCATGGGGAATCGTGACCATTATATGGCAGCGAAATCCTACATTCCTGCAAATATATTTCAATGGACAAAAATCTTGCCATAAGGCGCCATACTATTATTTACTTTATTATAAACAAATGTTTGAGGCTTTTCAGTTTATGATCATTGATCATTCAACCATTGGACAGTTATACTACATATTGTTTAAGGTTTGAGAAAACTTACATTGATTACATGAGAAGCTGTTTACTGTAACCTGTGACTTTGAGTCTTCTGATCCATGAAGCTTTTTATTTTGACAATTTGACTGGAATGGTATTAAACCTGAGTATTTCACATACATGAAATGTTGTCCTATGTCACTTATTGTCCCCTTTTCTAACTGAACACCTCATGTAGAGATGTAAAGGTGTGTTAATCTACGGCTCATACCAGATTGTTTGCCATAAATTCCAAAGGGCTATTGATGTATGAAAAGCATTTTCTATAAAGTAAAAATGTCTTCCTACGTATGCAGATAAACCTTGAAATTTGGCAAAACAGCAAAGTATTTTTCATGATCACTAGGTAATTTTTCTGATGATCATTATAATTTCTAAACTAAATTATTTCAGATTTACATTTAAACGAGCTTTGATCATTTGAAAGATATTTATCATAACCAGTAAGCATGACACATGAACCAATTTTAACATTCATGTAATTATATAATTAAAGACATGTTGGTTACATTCTGTTTGTATTTGATAATACAATGCTACTAGTGATTGCTACATATCACACCTTGCAGAAAATAATAGTCAAGTGAAATGCCTAATAAACATTTATGGCATTAAGCTGTCCTTAACTATAAATTTTTTACTCTGATAGTTTTTGCTTAATCTTTGGCAGAAAAAAATTTTGAGTTTTTTCTCAAAAGGTGAATTTGCTGGTACTGATGTGGAGATGGGTAAAGCGTTACAATAAACTCGCATGGTTTGAAGTCGGAGCTTTTCTCTATCTATGAACTGTCATAAATATTTGGCAAAACATTCAAGTATTGTTCACTTCATATTTTTTTTGAAAAAAACATAAGCAAAATGTGTTGTTTTTACGCAAAAACGATGCCCACAAAATACATTTTGTATTGCTCTAAAACGCTGAAATGGCATTTTTTAAGGCTCTCAAGCTCAAAATTTCTCATGGGAGAATGCTTCAGACCCTCCCAGGTGCGGAGTGCCACCGACGTTTTATGACTGATGTTTGAAAAATCCTAGATCCGCCTCTGGTTATCACCACTATACAAAGATCTCTTTAGAGTTTTGGAAAAGAACAAGCTTTTGAACTCACTGGATGAAATTGATTTATTTGCACTACATTATGTGTTTCTTCCACGAATCAATGCTTCATTATCAGAATTAACATCACAGTGGAATCACCATAGTATTAGAACAGGTGTGTATTAGCCACGGTGAATGAAAATAAAAATCTTGGTAATTCTATAAAAAGAACTGTTGAAAATTACAATTAAACAGCTCGTTGCAATTCAGACTTCTTATCAGGTATAATTAAAAATAAAAATCGACTAGTATTTCTCGTCAGTGTTATAGGTATAAGTATAACTCACACATTGTAAAAACAATACAGATTTGTAAGGGAATAAATTATGATGTCATCTAAGATTTACATTGAGGGCTTGCTTTGCTAATGTTTGTAATGACGGCAAGAAAAAATGATATCAAGAAAGCACAACCTAGGAGGTGATATTTAAAACAGGGATGAGTAAAGACATAATACTTTATTCAGCAAAGCACAGGATTAGTTAACAATGGGCGGATATAGGGTACGTTAAATCAGTAACGCAACTGTCGTTTACAGTTCAAAAATTACATGTTTAAAGTGATTTCAAACTCATCTATAAAAGGAAATTTGTGATTATTAAATTCTTGAATATATTATCACTCGGATCAGTTTTCACAATTCAGCTTTATGGCAGAAAATTCTAATATCATATTGGTTACCAAAACAATGTTTTTTGACTGATCTGGAAAGATATTAACCGACTGACTGATTAGCGGTGGATGGATTGACTAGTTTGATGGATTAGGAAGTCCAAAAACGATCAGATGAATCATTTTATTGGTAAATAGACAGGTTAGTGAACGATTTTGAATTATCTGAAATGATCTTGACTTAAGCCTGTTTTCCACTAGCCATGTATCGTAACGTATCGTAGCAAAATGTAACATGGCGCATGCGTGCTTGTGCCTGTTGACCATAAAATTCATAAGCACGCATGCGCCATGTTACGCATTGCTACGATACGTTACGATACGTGGCTAGTGGAAAACAGGTTTTGTTTAGAATAGACATGTTCCGGCGTCTCATGGTGCCATCTTCAGAACATCAAGTACATAAATAATATAAAGATTATATAAAAGTAATATGATACATATACTATAACAATAATAAGGTAATGAGATGAACTAATGGGGAGTGTGTTGCAAACTAAATATTGTGTTGAAAGTAAAAGCTTGTCCATTGAGTTCAGGGTTAGTTTCGTGAATGTGCAGTGCTTCTTTGATTTTAAGGGAGAATGAGGTGTCTGCAGTGTTGATGATTTTGAAGCAAAAAGCAGAATAGTTAGTTTTATAATGTTCTGTACAGAAGCCTTTCATAATGTTCGTAAGTCTACGCTGTTTGTGTCGTGAGTAATGCCCGATGTTTGGTAGTTTGAAGTAAAGAGTTGTTATTTTGGAATTTTCATTTGTTGGTCGTCACGGTCGTGTCAGGAGTTTCGGTGTCCAGTTTAAGGTTAATGCCTTGTTGGTTGTCGAGATATCGTTTTACGGTTCGGTTAGTAAACTGTAGTGGGAAAGAGTTTCGTAAAAGAGCAGTAGCGTAGCTAGGAACAATAGTCACTCCCGCCAATCCATCTCGCGCCTCCGGCGCGACCCCACTAGGGGGGTCCGGGGGCATGCTCCCCCGGAAAATTTTGAAATCCAGAGCCTTGGAAACAGCATTTCCTGCAATTTCGAGGGCGAATTATTTGTTGTACAATAATTTATAAAAACCCATTTTTGTTAGCTGCATTCTTAATGTGGCAATCGTTGAAACTGCAACTAGTTAAAAAGGTTCAGAGAAACGTTACTCAGGAGACAATTGTCCCCTAATTGTCTCCTGACAATTAGGAGACAATTGTCCCTAATTGTCTCCCGTGGCTCAGAGAAACGTTACGCAGGAGACAATTGTCCCTAAAACATAATTTACTCATCACTGCCCTGCATAAACAGAAGAAATTTGTATTAGCACAAAAAATAATATAGTATACGACACTTCTAAAGTGCATAGAGAGATTTTTCTTAGCATTCTACTTGTTAGTTTAAACTTGTTTAGATTGGGGCAAGTAGACAGGGATGGCTTTATTCTTTAAAGTTATGCTTAATTTTCTCAATGAAGTACCATATATTATACGAACAAATATCAAAACACATACTATACTCATCATTTTATAAAGGTCAGCCTCCTGGGTTTTTCTACAAATTTTTCAACCACCTCGTTATGCAACACCTCTGATTCCTCTTTCTTTTCAATGATATCTTTGTGAATAGATATTCTACACAAAGAGCTAAGCCGACCTTGACCCATTCTATTTCTTAAATAGCTTTTACCCTTTTTAAGCAAGAAAACGACCTCTCTACTGAAGCACTTGCCACTGCCAACACACCATTCAATTTTAACAAATTTAGCACTTGACCTAAACTCGACTGGAGATTAAATTTGAAGATGTATTTAAGAACCTCATTACTGCACTCTTTGTGAAAGTCCTTGTCGTTGTAAATGAAGGAAAGTTGACTCTCCAAAGTTTGGATGTCAAAAAGAGGACTATACTTATCTTTGAGAAGATTGATCTTCTCCTGTGGAACTATGCCCTTCCATGTAGTAAATAGTTTAGGATTTACAAGGTCTAAAAACTAGAACTGATAAATATCTTGAAATCGTTCACTTAATATGCCTTTAATGGAATCAATAATCTCAAAAGAAAGCTGTTTGTAATTGTATCTACTATCTGCTCTGGTTGCTGGTGGGCCTACTTTTTCTAGTGCAGTT
>NW_025813494.1:0-46348 GCF_021976095.1 Xenia sp. Carnegie-2017
AGAAAATACTTTGGACAATTGCTGAGTTCAAAACATCATTAAAGTATTTATAACAAATTCAGATCGAATACACCGTCAATTGGGCAATAATCTGCTTCAAGTGAATATATATCTGTACCACCTAAAAGCTTAGTCAAATTTATCATTCTTATTTATTTGCTAATCAATTAATAAACAAATTAATAAATAATATTCAATTACCTCAATTAAGCCCCAATTAGAATCGTTAATCAAAGCAATAGGTCTAATTTTCCAGGTAGATAATCTTCTAGGCGATTTTAAAGATGTATTACAACCATCTGATCTCAAAGCTTCTTTCACACAACAACAACTTTAAACTCACAAAGTGGGCCGAGCAGACTTCAAACATTGTGTTTCAAGATACAATTTCTATTAAAGTTGATTGTTTTAATAAAGGGGTTGCTTTCTCTATTTTATCTAAAAATCTAACTAAGTTAGAACATTACATGACTAGTGCCTCTATATCTAATAATTCAATTATTGTGTTGGGTAAAGAAGCTACCTTATAATTACTAGCCCCACCATTCAGAAAGTGTCAATCGAATTAAATTTATTAGAAGAGCAGATTAATGTTTATGTAAAACAGACTTATAAACGAGAACTTAAAAGATTATATTTTAGTCATTTTGAGTTATTTTCGCCTTTAGAAAATATGATTTCTAGAATAGATATTGCATTAAGCGGAGCTATCGCGGCTATTAAATTTAATTATACTAAACCTTTTTTGACACCAACAAAATCCCAACAATCCAAGGGTCTAATTGAAGCAATTAATTCGACATCCATTAGTAGAACAGTTAAACACTCAAGAATGTGTGGCTCATAATATAAGTCTAGAAGATAAAGGAATGTTAATATTCTCAGTAAATGGCGCAGGTAAATCCACTTTACTTAAAGCAATTGGAGTCAACGTAATATTAGCTCAAGCAGGAATGTATGTAGCTGCAGATTCATTTAGGTTAAGACCTTATCATTATTTAATTACTCGTATTTTAGGGGGAGATGATCTTCATAAAGGCCGAGGTACTTTTGAGGTCGAAATGAGAGATCTTTCAACTATATTAAAGCTAGCTAATTATAACAGTTTAATTTTAGGTGATGAAATTTGTCATGGAACAGAAGTTAGTTCAGGAGCAGCGATATTAGCTGCAACAATTGAAAGATTAACAACTGCACAAACTAGTTTTGCTCTTTCTACTCATTTACACCAAGTTTATTCTTTAATTGATTCACCAGTTCGGTTCTATCATTTATCTGTTATTCAACACGAAGATTTGGGCCTAATTTATGAACGTAAATTAAAACTTGGCCCAGGACCTTCAATATGGCATTGAAGTTATGGGCCACATAATTAATGACAAAAAATTTATAATAGTGCTTTAAAATATCGTAAACTTATTAACTGGAAACCACCATCTCGAAGTGAAGCAAGCTCTTTAGCAGTATTCCGCCCTTCTAAATATAATACTCAAGTTTTTTGATTCATGTGAAATATGCGGAGCTCCAGCGGAGGCTATCCACCACATTCAACCTAAGAAATTAGGTAGTAGAAGATTAAATCGAAGGTCAAACTTAGTGCCAGTTTGCTCAAGCTGTCATTTAGATATACATAGAAATAAAATTTCTATTTTAGGTTGGAAGAAAACCCCAGGACATAAGAAATTATATTGGGTTTATCTTAATGAGTCTTAGACAGTGGAACTGAGTAAAGTCTAGGGTCTATCGGTAAGGACGTAAACACGAAATAACAAGGGAGAGACTTTGAACTTGTTTATCCTAACTGAAAAGGTAAATTGAATAGTTAATTGAAACATCTTATTAGACTATGAGGAATACATCAACTGAGATTCCGTGCGTAGCGGCGAGCGATAGCGGAGGAATTGTCTCAAACAGATAATTAAGATGATTGGACATCTAGACTAAACCCCGATAGACACCTATAGAGAAAGTACCGTGAGGGAAAGACTCAGAATTGGTTCTAAAAGTTACCTTTTGCATAATGGGCCTGCAAGACAAAATTTGGCAAGCTTAAGTATTAATGAAGGCATAGTGAAAGCAAGAGGAAAAAACTCGTAAGTCAAATTTCCCGAAACCAAGTGATCTAACCATGGCCAGGTAGCTATTTGCTGACCGAACCAGTGATTGTGGCAAAAATCTTGGATGAGCTGTGGTTAGCGGTGAAATACCAGTCGAACTTGGATATAGCTGGTTCTCTACGAAACTTATCTTAGTAAGGCGCCCCAAGTTGATTCGCCCCCAAACCCGGGGGCTTGAATTACTGGTGCAGTAAGACTATAGCGATAAGGCTTCTAGTCAAAAGAGGGGTAAGCCCTAACCAGAAATTAAAGTCACTAATACAGATTAAGTGTATAAAGAGGGTTCAACTTAGACAAACAGGAAGTAGGCTTGGAAACAGCCATCTGTACAGGAAAACGTAAAAGTTCACTGAATGAGCTAGAAAACTCTAAAATCAAGGCGGCTAAATCTGTAACTAAAATTCTGGAAGTCAGACCATAAGGAAGCAACTGGCTTGGTAGTAGAGCGTTCTGTAAGCACGATATGTGCATACTTCGTGAGACAAACAGAAGTGATAATGCAGGCATGAGTAGTACAAGATTCACTCCCAAATAAATCTATATACAGCTTCTAAGGGTATTACGCCCGATGAATTATAATTCTTGTACTTGTTCAGGAAAATATTATGGTACTTTGTACCTTCAACTGTTATTATGGGACTTAGATCAAGGCATAATTTCTCTTAAGGAACTCGGCAAAATAAGATCTCGACTGTTTACCAAAAACATAGCTCTCTGCTAAAGGTTACTGAAGTATAGAGGTGAATTCTGCCCAATGGTTGTATAGTGAAACTAAGGACTAACGTCTAAAGCGAAACCCAACTGAATGGCCGCGGTAACTCTGACCGTGATAATGTAGCACAATAAATAGCCAATTAATTGTTGGCGGGTATGAATGGAACCACGAGGGTCTTACTGTCTCAAGAGGAAAGCCGATGAAATTATAGTTGTAGTGAAGATACTACATAATCATTGTAAGACGAAAAGACCCTATCGAGCTTTACTGGATACCAATAACGTTGACTAAAAATGATCGATACAAGTATCCTAATTTTGAGTTAGTAATTTTGTTGGTAAGACAGTTTAGTTGGGGCGACTACCTTTGAATAAGAAACGAAGGCGAGCTTATTGGTATAAAAGCTAATCTCATTAGCCTGACAGTGAGGGGACACTAGCTGGCACAAGGACATAGTCCTATGTGGGCGATAATGACCCGATATGATAGTCCAAAATAAATATCGAAAGCGGATAAAAGCTACCGTAGGGATAACAGCGTAATATTGTCGGAGAGTTCTTATCGAGGACAATGTTTGCGACCTCGATGTTGAATTGCGGTGCCCTGGTGCTGTAGAAGGTACCTTAGGTTGGTCTGTTCGACCATGAAAACCGTACATGATTTGAGTTCAGAGCGTGGTGACACAGCTCGGTTTCTATCTACAATGATCAATCCCAACTTTTCTGAGTCCTAGTACGCAAGGAATGGTCTCAGCGATGCTCGACTATATTGGCCCCATCGACGTAATCAACTTCTGGCTGCTGCAAAGAAGGAAAACAAAAGGTTTAGGGATTAACAAGGCATATGCCATGTGGGTGCATAGCCCTGGCATATTATGGAATTAACACTAGGGCTCATTATACTAATAGTGTTGACATATGGATTAAAAGCCCCGACTTTAAGATTAGCTATACTACTTGCGGGGGTTGTGGGGGCTACTGAGTTATTAACTGAGCCCCATTTACTATGTTGGACACAGGCTATTAAAATGTTGGTGATGATAAGTGGATTAGCTATACTATGTATGCTGGACCATCAAACATCGCATCGATCAAGCTCTTTATTGATTTTATTAGTGATCTTAGGTAATTTATTACTTATAGGGTCAACAAATTTAATTTCTATATATTTAGCATTAGAGATGCAAACATTATGTATGTTTATCTTAGTGGCTTATAATAAAAGCTCATTGTTATCGGCAGAAGCTGGACTTAAATACTTTGTGTTAGGGGCACTATCTTCGGGGTTGTTTCTGTTTGGTTGTGCTTTAATTTATGGCTCCACAGGAGAACTTGAACTTCAATTTATTCGTATGAGTTTAGAATCTTATGGTGTATTAGCTGGTAAGTGTCTTATTACTATCTCATTGTTATTTAAAGTGTCTGCAGCCCCATTTCATATGTGGGCCCCCGATGTATACGAAGGAGCTCCAACTTGGGTAGCTGCGCTATTATCTATTGTACCTAAATTAGGAGTACTAGCTATTATAGTACAAATAGGCTTAAATGAAATGGGGCTATTAATAGCTGGGTTAATCTCTTTGATTGTTGGAGCTATAGGAGCTTTGAATCAAACTCGAATAAAAAGACTACTAGCTTATAGCGGAATAGGCCATATGGGGTTTGTGTTACTTGGAATAGCTATTGGGTCTATAGAAAGTCTTCAGGCGAGTTTAATGTATATAGGTGCTTACATAATAACTCAAGTATTACTTTGGTCTGGAGTCCTAATTATATCCCCTAAAAGAAACATGCTTATTGAATTTAGTGGTGTTTCAAGATTAAACCCAATGTTAGCATTAGCATTAGCTACAGGTTTATTGTCTACTGCAGGAATTCCTCCTTTAATTGGGTTTCTAACTAAATGGTATGTAATTTTAGCAGCTGTTGGTCAAGGTTACTATCTCAGTGCTTTACTAGCTTTAGTTTGTTCTGTGATAGCTGGAGTTTATTACATTAGATTAGTAAAATTATGTTCTATCAACCTTTGTCTACGCCTTTAGTAATAACAAATATATTAAATTCTCCATGTGGCAATGTAACACCAGAGGAAACAAGTTTAGGCAAGGCAATATTAATGGGGGCAAGTTTATATTTAGTGTTAACAATTATAATATGTCCTAGTTTATTCTTTCAATTAGTACACTTGATTATCTTAGATTTATTCCCATGTATCTTCTAGTTATATTAATACCATTACTAAGCGCAGTCGGAAGCGGATTAGGGGGTCGCTATTTAGGAAGAAAGGGGGCTGGCTTGTTAAGTTCTGTGTGGGTTCTCGTCAGTAGTCTCCTTTCTTTTGTGTTATGTTATGAAATCCTGATTAATGGGTCTACAGTATATATAGAGTTAGGCAGATGGATAGAGTCATATTTACTAATAACTAGCTTTGGCCTACAATTTGATATGGTAACAGCTGTAATGTTAATTGTAGTTACAACAATTAGCGGGTTAGTTCATGTGTATTCTACAAGTTATATGAGAGAAGATCCCCACTTACCTAGGTTTATGAGTTATCTGTCTTTATTTACCTTTTTTATGTTAATTTTAATTACTAGTAATAATTATGTGCAATTATTTATTGGTTGGGAGGGTGTTGGTTTATGTTCTTATTTATTAATCAACTTTTGGTTTACGCGCATACAAGCTAATAAGGCGGCAATTAAAGCAATGTTAATCAATAGAATAGGAGACATAGGATTAATGCTGGCTATTATATTAATCTGGAAAGAATTTGGGGCAGTAGATTACTGTAGTTTATTTCCGGCTTTATCACCATCTTCAGCTTGTACTTGGATTTGTATATTATTAACTATAGGGGCTGTAGGAAAATCTGCTCAATTAGGGTTACATACTTGGTTGCCGGATGCTATGGAAGGGCCGACACCTGTTTCGGCCCTAATTCATGCAGCAACAATGGTAACAGCAGGAGTATTTTTAATTATAAGATCAGCTCCCCTTTTTGATTACTCTCCAACTGCAACAATAATTGTAGGCTTAGTTGGTTCCTTAACTGCTTTTTTTGCAGCTACAGTAGGATTAGTCCAATCGGATATAAAAAAAGTTATTGCTTATTCTACTTGTAGTCAACTAGGATACATGGTGATGGCTTGCGGTACTTATAGCTGTCTAAGTAGTTTGTATCATTTACTAACTCATGCTTTCTTTAAGGCTTTATTATTCTTAGGAGCAGGCTCAATAATTCATGCCCTTTTGGATGAACAAGATCTTAGGAAGATGGGGGGGATAATCCGAGGTCTACCTCTAACATATGTATTAATGTTGATTGGTTCCTTATCTTTAGCTGGTTTTCCTATTTATCTGGATTTTACTCCAAAGACTTAATATTAGAATTAACTTATAATAATTATTGTATAATATCTATTTATTGGTTAGCTTCAATTACAGCCTTCTTAACTGCTTTTTATTCATTCCGATTAATATACTTAAGTTTTGTGTCTAAACCTAATTTAACACGTATAAGCGCACAACACTTACAAGAAGCTGATTGGAATTTATTGGGTCCTTTATTAGTATTAGCAATAGGAAGTATCCTAGTTGGTTATATAGCTCAAAATATGGTGTTTGCACCAGGTGAACGTCCCTTGCCGCTTGTACCTACAATAGTCTCTTTAGCACCAGTTATTATGTCTGTAACAGGAATATTATTAGTGTTCATACTTCGTCCATATATTATATATTATACTACACACCCTAGCATATATGGTTTCTTATTTTATGCTTGGGAATTTAATCAAATAGCAAATTATTATATTGGAAGTACAGTTTGGAAGTTCGGCCATATTGTCTCTTATCGTATCATTGATAGGGGTATTTTAGAGATTTTAGGTCCCACTGGGATAGCCCAATTCATGGTCAACAGAACTAAAGAGTTAAGCAGTTTACAATCTGGTTTAGTATTTAATTATGCATTAATGATATTAGTTGGAACAGCTATCGCACTTAAGTACCTAGTCGTAAATTAGAAACAGAATAAAGAAAAGTTCTTCTCTAAATCCTAATAACCTCCGAATAGGAGAAACTAGCCAGAGTAGTGGCTAGTAATTATATAATATGATATTAGCTTTTATAGTAGGCTCTATATTAATAAGTATAGTAATAATAGCATTAACTCCAAGGGAAAATAGTATGAAACTACGCCAGCGAGCGTTAGAGTGGTCTCTGATTACATTTGCTCTCTCTATTTTATTATTAGTTAACTTTCATCAAGAGGCTCAATTTCAACAGATAATAGAATTTAATTGGATAAGTACAATGGGTTGGTTTGAAGGTTCTCCAATATTGTTTGCTATTGACGGGATCTCTATATTTTTCATTGTACTAAGTACTTTATTAACCCCAATTTGTATTTTAGTAAGTTGGAATAGTATTAAATTTCTTGTTAAGGAGTTTATTATATGCCTTTTAGGTATGGAGTTATTATTAATAGGAGTATTCTCAACATTAGATCTGTTAATATTTTATGTGTTATTTGAAAGTATATTAATACCTATGTTCTTAATAATAGGAGTGTGGGGAGCTCGGGCAGAAAAAATAAAAGCTGCTTATTATTTTTTTCTTTTATACTTTAGTTGGTTCAATATTAATGTTACTTAGTATAGCAGTTATTTACAGAATAACAGGTACAACTGACTATTTATCTTTAACTAATATTCAGATTGATAGTAACATTCAAATTTGGCTGTTTATGGGTTTCTTTCTTAGTTTAGCAGTCAAGGTACCAATGATGCCCTTTCATATATGGTTGCCTCTTGCACATGTTGAGGCTCCTTTAGCTGGTTCAGTGATTCTAGCTGGGATATTATTAAAATTAGGGGGCTATGGATTCATTCGATTCGCTTGGCCCCTTTTCCCCGAAGCAACAGAGTATTTAGCACCAATCATACTAACGTTATCACTAATAGCAGTAATATATGGGAGTTTAACTACTTGCAGACAGGTAGATGCGAAACGTCTGATAGCCTACTCCTCGGTAGCTCATATGGGAATAGTAACAATAGGTTTATTTACTCATACAATGGAGGGTTTAATAGCCTCTATATTCTTAATGATAGCTCATGGAGTGGTTAGTCCCGCTTTATTTATAGCAGTAACACTGCTCTATGAGAGACATCATACAAGATTAATTAGATATTATAGGGGAGTAGTTATGACTATGCCCCTATTTTCTATTATATTTATGGTGTTTACTTTAGCTAATATTGCTATTCCTCTTAGTTGTAACTTTGTTGGAGAATTTTTATCTTTAGTAGCTGCTTTTTCTACTAGTACATCATTAGGTATTCTCACCTCAACTAGTATGGTTATAGCTGCTGCTTATTCATTATATTTATATAATAGAATTTGTTTTGGGCAACTTTCTCCATATTTGATATTTTCGAGAGATATTAATAGACGAGAGTTTAATGGGCAATTACCGCTAATAGTAGCTATTCTATTATTAGGGGTAGTTCCATATCCCCCTAATTGAATTAATTCGTGTGTGTGTATGTGTTTATCTAGATTTAATAATTGTGGTAGGGGCAGGAGTTGAACCTGCATAATCAGATTATGAGTCTGAGAACTTACCGTTAGTTGACCCTACAAGTTTAGCTAAGCTAGGTCCGGGCTAAGAGCCCCACCAGTAAATACATACATATAAAAACAACCAAACCACATCTACAAAATGCCAATACCAGCTAGCAGCCTCAAAACCAAAATGATGATGACGAGTGTAATGATAGCTTATTAGTCTAGCTAAACATACACTCAAAAATATAGTTCCAATTATAACATGAAAACCATGAAAACCTGTGGCCATAAAAAAGGTTGAACCATATACGGAGTCTGAGATTGTAAAAGGCGCTTCGTAGTACTCCATAGCTTGAAGAGCTGTGAACTGAATCCCAAGTATTACGGTACAAGTAAGTGATTGTATGGCTTCTAATCTTTGTCCGCTAACTATAGCATGATGTGCCCATGTAACTGTTGCTCCTGAACTAAGTAATATAGCTGTATTTAATAGGGGCACAGAAAACGGGTCTAACACCTCTATACCAACAGGGGGCCAAACAGCTCCCAATTCTATAGTGGGAGATAAGCTACTATGAAAAAAGGCCCAAAAGAACGCAAAAAAGAAGGCAACTTCAGAAGTAATAAAAAGGATCATTCCATATCTTAATCCTCTTTTTACTACTTGAGTGTGATGTCCTTGAAACGTAGCTTCTCTAATAATATCTCTCCACCAAACAAACATTGTTAATATTATTGTAATTACGCCTAAATACATTGTCCATGTATAACTATAATGAAAATATAATACTAAACCTACTGTAAGCAATAGTGCTCCAATTGAAGCTATATAAGGCCATGGACTAGGATCCACTAAATGATAAGGGTGATAAGCCTTACTCATGGCGAGGAGCTCTCGCCCAAAAAAGCATACGCTTGCATATTACTAATGATATATAATCAACTACACATATAATTTATGCAATGTGCTTAATTCTTGGTGTGATATAACAAGCTATTCTCCACCCAGCCTAATATAGGCACCAGAGCGAAATAACCGAAGTATAATAAAGAAGCTATTTGACCCGCCATCACGTAAGGCTCTTCAACTGGGTTAGCCCCTAACCAAGTTAATAACATAAAATCAGCTACTAAAAACCAAAATGCTATTTTACTTAAGGGCTTAAATGTTAAAGCTCTTAATTTACTAGTATGGATAAAGGGTAATAAAAGTAGTACCAAGATACTTAATATCATAGCTAAGACCCCCCATAAGCTTGTTGGGTATAGAGCGGAGTATAGCATATGCAAATAAGAAGTACCATTCTGGTTGTATATGAACAGGAGTTACTAAAGGATTAGCTTGAATGAAATTTTCAGGATCACCTAATACATTAGGCATAAAATAACAAAGTATAACTAAAATAGTGCTAAGAACAAATATACCAAACAAGTCCTTATAAGTATAATAAGCATGAAAGGTAACTTTGTCTATATTAGAATTAATTCCCAAAGGATTATTTGACCCAGTTGTATGTAAACTAATAATATGTAATACGCCTAATCCAGCTATAAGAAAAGGAAATAGATAATGTAAAGAAAAGAAGCGATTAAGAGTCGCGTTAGATACACTAAATCCTCCCCAAATCCATTGAACAACTTCTGTTCCTATATAGGGTATAGCAGAACAGAAGTTAGTAATAACTGTGGCCCCCCAAAAAGACATTTGTCCCCAAGGTAATACATATCCCAAGAAGGCTGTTAACATCATCACTAAGTAAATTATAACTCCGATATTCCAAACATCCATTTTCATGTAGCTCCCATAATAAAGTCCTCTACCCATATGTATATATACACAGAGAAAAAATAATGAAGCTCCATTAGCATGGATATACTTTAACATAAAACCATAATTAACGTCTCTTAAAATATGAGAAATTGAATCAAAAGCTAAATCAACATTAGGGCAATAATGCATAGCTAAAAATATTCCGGTAATCATTTGAATAGCTAAACAAAACCCTAACAAAGAACCAAAATTCCAATAATAACTAATATTAGAAGGGGCTGGTAAATCAACTAGTACCCCATTCACAATAGAGAGTATTGGGTGTTGAGTTCTTATTCGTAATATTCTGTTTGGTGATTCCATATGCATGCGCTCAGGAAGCTTGTGCACATCAATCCCCTTATATGGGGATATATCTCTATACTAGCAAGGCACTGCATTTGAACTTATTAATATACCAGAGACTAAAACAATTAAACCAAGACTGAAAGGTAAGTAAGATTTCCATAATAGATACATAAGCTGATCATATCTCATTCTAGGGAAAGAAGCTCGCACCCATACAAATGCAAATACTACTGCAGTAGTTTTAAGAGCTAAGCAACCCATTCCTAGAATTCCTGTGAAAGGTGCCCAACCACCTAAAAACAATAAACTTATCAAACAGCTCATTAGAATAATATGGCCGTATTCAGCTAAAAAGAATAAAGCAAACGACATACTAGAATATTCTACATTATATCCAGATACTAATTCTGATTCTCCCTCAGTAAGATCAAAAGGAGCCCGATTAGTTTCAGCTAATGCCGAAGCAAAAAACATTAAAGCAGCTGGAAATAAAGGTATTATATACCAAATTTCGGTTTGAGCTAAAACAATTTGAGTAATATTAAGAGAACCTGCACATAATATTACTGATATTAGAATAAGCCCTATACACACCTCATAGCTAATCATTTGAGCTGCGGCTCTAATAGCCCCTAAGAATGCATATTTAGAATTACTCCCCCAACCAGACATTAAAATAGCATACACCCCCATAGAGCTGATAGCAAAGATATATAAGATTCCAATATTAATATCAGCTAGCACAATTCCGGGGCTAAAAGGTATAACCCCCCAAGCTAAAAAAGCTAAAGTAAGCGATAGAATCGGGGCTAAAATATAAACCGACAGATTAGCATGATTGGGAATAGTCATCTCTTTAGTGAATAATTTTAATCCATCAGCTAAAGGCTGTAATAGTCCGTAAACACCAACTACATTAGGTCCTTTTCGTGCTTGCATATACCCTAACACCTTTCTTTCTGCTAAAGTTAAATAAGCTATAGCTACTAATAGAGGTATTATTATTGCAAGCGTTTTAAAGATAATTGAAATAATAGAACTTATCATCCTAGTTACGGAGGGTGACCAAGTACGTATTGAACGCGCATAACTTGGCCCAAGAACAAGTTCCCTTACCCTTACTATGTTACGACTTACCCATTCTCGAAAAGGAGGGATAACCCCGCTACGGGGCGTCTCGTATCCTTAACTTGAAGGGGACGACGGGCGATTTGTGCTAACACTGGGTTAGAATTCACCGGAACGCTCTACTTTCCGATTACTATCAAATCCTACTTAAGATTTCCGTTTCAGAAAATCTCCGCCTCCTAATTTATTGTGTATATTGTCTAGGAGAATGTAGCGCATATATCCCTTTCCATAAAGACCATGACACCTGACTTAATCCATAATAAGGTTGAGGATAACATTTATTGTTATCCTGACGACGGCCATGCAATGCCTGAGTGGCTACTACCTATAAAGGTAGTCCACTTTCAAGGAAAGGTAAGGTGACACGCGGATCATCGTATTAAATTACACGCTCCTCTGATTCAAACAGTGAACAGCCAAGCCTTTTGAGTTTCAATCTTGCGATCATAGTATTCAGGCATACAATAAGGTTATTTGCTAATAGCTATTGTATAAGTTTAAGGCGAGGACTACCAGGGTATCTAATCCTGTTTGCTATCCAAGCTTTCGTATTTCATGAAGATATATCATGAACGAAGTAAGGAGTCTTCACCTTCGGACTTCCACTCTTGCTTCAAACATTTTACCGCTACCAAGAGGTTTGCCTTACTTTATTCTCATGCTTCACTACATACTTTAACGCCTAATGCGAAATAAAAACTAGGCCTCTAAGTTTAACCGCGTCTGCTGGCACTTAGTTAGACAGACCTTAATGTGAAACCCTGTGTCAAGCGTTTACCCATTGCACAAGATTCTCTACTGCTGCCAAAATGTCTTCCCCTTGTTTCAGTGAAAGTGTGGCTATACTACGCATCTTCGACCAGGTGGGCCACTATCCCACCTATTCTAATACGTCAACCGAGATATTCTCCGTTTTATCCTCACCAGTAGGGCCCTATTCAGGGCCTTGCATGTATTAGAAGAACACATTGCCTTATAGACTCCCCAAGGTCAAAGGAGTAGTGTGGAAATATTTAAATCATCCCCATGACTCAATTTACGCTGATAAACAAATGGTAATTCATTATAAGTATGAAAAGCAGGCGGAGAAGATAAAGACCACTCTAATGAGTTAGGCGAAGTTGACCAACCTTTAAATGGTCTTTCAGCGGCTAATGCCTCATAAGACAAGTAAATGAACCATATAATTCCCACTAGAGCTATTACAGCTCCGCAAGAACTAACTAAGTTCCAATCTTGATAAGCATCAGGGAAATCCGAGTATCTTCTAGGTAATCCAGCTAAACCCAAGAAATGTTGGGGGAAGAAAGTTAAATTAACTCCGATAAACATAACCCAGAAATGGATCTTACCGTATAATTCATTATAACTATAGCCCGTAATTTTTCCGAACCAATAGTAGTATCCCCCAAATATAGCAAATACAGCCCCCATAGATAATACATAGTGGAAGTGAGCTACCACATAATAAGTATCGTGTAATGCTATATCTAATGAACTATTAGCTAATATAACTCCAGTTAAACCACCAATAGTAAATAGAAATACAAACCCAATAGCCCACAACATAGGTGTATCAAGCCGTAAGTTTCCCCATATAGTAGCTAACCAGCTAAATATTTTAATTCCAGTAGGAACAGCGATTATCATAGTGGCAGCGGTAAAGTAGGCACGAGTATCAACATCCATTCCAACGGTGAACATATGGTGGGCCCAAACAATAAATCCTAATACTCCAATAGAAATCATAGCGTAGACCATACCTAAATAACCAAAAATATGTTGTTTAGCAGAAAATGTAGGTATGATTTGAGATACCATACCAAATCCTGGTAAAATTAATATATATACTTCAGGGTGTCCAAAAAACCAAAATAAGTGCTGGAATAAAATAGGATCTCCTCCTCCCGCAGGGTCAAAGAATGTTGTATTAAAATTTCTATCTGTCAACAACATTGTAATTCCACCAGCTAATACTGGTAAAGATAACAACAACAATATTGTAGTAATTAATACAGACCATACGAATAGAGGTAATCTATGCATACTCATTCCAGGAACTCTCATATTAATTATAGTAGTAATAAAGTTTATAGAACTTAAAATAGAGGATATACCAGCTAGATGAAGACTAAATATAGCCATATCTACTGCTCCCCCTGAATGGGCTTGAATACCTGATAGTGGGGGATAAATAGTCCAACCTGTACCTGCTCCTTGTTCTATAAACATAGAACCAACCAATAGTATTAGAGAAGGTGGCAGTAACCAGAAACTAATATTGTTTAATCTAGGAAAGGCCATATCGGGTGCACCAATCATTATTGGCACAAACCAATTTCCGAATCCTCCAATCATTATTGGCATTACCATGAAGAAAATCATTAATAAAGCATGTGATGTTACAATAACATTATATAAATGATCATCTCCTAACATACTACCTGGAGCTGATAGCTCTAACCGTATTAACATACTTGAAGCTGTCCCTGCCATCCCAGAAAAAGCACCAAATAGTAAATATAAAGTACCTATATCCTTATGATTAGTGGAAAATAGCCAACGTGTAATATATTTGCTCATGCTTACTCTAGATTAAAAGTAATTTAAGTAAATGAGAACACTCTTGGTGTTGTATATAAATTGGGAAAGCTTTTGGGTGAGTCAGCAAAGTAACATAGCTAGAGAAGAATGAAAACTCCAATGAATGCATTATTAGGGGCTTCGCTCCTACGTGACGCGGCTGAGCCATTTCAACTAAGCTTCCAAGATGCTGCTAGTCCTGTTATGGAAGAGATTTTATTTCTTCATAATCAAATTATGTTTATTTTAACTATTATTATAACAACTGTATTATGGTTAATTATAAGAGGATTAACAGGTCAAGCTTATCATCGTTATCTTATAGAAGGAGTTACAATAGAAATTGTCTGGACTATTATTCCAGCAATCATTTTAGTATTTATAGCATTTCCTTCTTTGAAACTACTTTATTTGATGGACGAGATAGTAGAACCCGGTGTAACAGTTAAAGCTATAGGTCATCAATGGTATTGGTCTTATGAATACTCAGATTATCAAACTGTCTCAGGTGAAGATAGTACCTTAGAATTTGATTCTTATATGATACCTACAAGTGATCTTCAACCCGGCGATCTTCGACTATTAGAGGTTGACAATAAAATGGTTGTTCCTGTTGATACTTATGTTAGAGTTTTAGTTACAGGCGCAGATGTACTCCACTCATTTGCTGTACCTTCATTAGCTATTAAAATGGATGCTGTACCTGGACGTCTTAATCAAACCGGATTTTTAGCTAAAAGACCGGGATTATTTTATGGTCAATGTTCAGAGTTATGTGGTGCTAATCACTCTTTTATGCCTATTGTTATAGAAGCTGTTAGCATGAATAAATATATCAGTTGGCTATCTTCATTATGTGATGATCTTTAGAAGATTTTCCAATCATCAAATATGCCTCACTTAGATATAACTGCTTATTTAACTCAATATAGCTGGACATTAATAATTTTATTAGCACTTTATAGTATTATGAGTTTATTTATTTTACCTAAAATTCAAAATAACTTACGTATAAGAAGTTTACTACAGGAAGAAGGGACAGCCCCTAGTAAGGGATTCGGGGTTAATAGAGCATATGTAATATTACAAGATATACTCCGTAAATAAGCCCATTTCCTACATATATTTAATATGGCAGCTTCTTTCTTTGATCAGTTTAATATAGTTAGGATAATTGGGGGTATAATTACTAATTCTTCTATTGTAATGCTTATTCTATTGAGTGTAGTAATATTAATAGGAAGTTGTTCATATAAATTAATACCCACAAGATTGCAGGCTATACAAGAAATTGTTTATTCTCACTTTTTAGGGTTAGTAAAAGATTCCACAGCTAATAAGGGAACTCAACATTTCATTTTTATAGTAACCCTGTTTACATTTATTGCTGGGTTAAATATATTGGGTTTATTCCCCTATGTATTTGCCCCAACTTCTCATATTATTGTTACTTTCGGGTTAAGTTTATCTATTTTAGTAGGAGTAACAATATTGGGAATAACACAACACCGTTGGAATTTTGCTTCGATGATGATGCCTAGTGGGTCTCCTATGTTTTTAGCTCCACTATTAGTTGGGATTGAAACAATTAGCTATGCTTCCCAGGCAATTTCTTTAGGTGTTCGATTAGCTGCTAATTTATCTGCTGGGCACCTTTTATTTGCTATATTAGCAAGTTTTGGATTCACAATGATTAGTAATGATATGTTAGTTTTAAGCTTAGCCCCAATATTAGTGATGGTTTTCATAACTTTACTAGAAATTGCTGTGGCTTCGATTCAAGCATATGTATTTTGTCTATTAACTGTTATTTACATCAATAATTCTTTAAACCTACATTAACACATGTAAGTTATATTCTTTTAAATATTAGTAATAACACAATATGTATAGGCGAGTAAGTGATACTAATGGCACATATAGTGTTATGTTAGTTAGTCCTATGATTAAGAATAGGCGGGCGATGACAATTAGTAGCCCCTATAGAGATCGATATGGCTGCAGGGAAATATATTAAATAATATGAATAGTTTATTTATAGTATTCTCATTAGGAATAGTTGGAGCTAGTCTTATGGTTATATCTACGTCGAATCCTGTTTATTCAGTATTCTGGTTAGTTATTGCTTTTGTTAATGCTGCTGTTATGTTTATATCGTTGGGATTAGACTATATAGGCTTAATATTTATAATTGTGTATGTGGGGGCTATTGCTATTTTATTCCTGTTCGTCATTATGTTAATTCAACAGCCTAATAAAGTAGACTCTCAAGATTACTCACATTTTTTACCTGTAGGATTATCTGTTATATTCCTATTTTATAGTTCACTAACCAATATCCCTAAATATGTCAGCAATCCTGTTATAGGATCAAGAACTAACATTGGGGCAATTGGAAGTCATCTTTATACTACTTATTATGAATTAGTAATAATTGCTAGTTTGGTGCTACTAGTCGCTATGATAGGGGCTATATTATTAGCTAAACAGCCAAATTCACCTTTTTTATATAATTCCCACGAGGAATCATCTCGTAGTAGGCAAGATCTTTTCCTACAAATCAGCAGAAGCACCTTCAGGTGCTGTCTGGTCAAGTGCTAATGCACGTCTCCGCTTAGGAATATGGAGAGGAACATGGAATTCAAAGGAATACTAATACTATTTATCATTAGTGGGACATTATCAATTGTAGTTTTAGGGGCATCTTATCTATTAGGATATAAACAACCCGACATGGAAAAGTGTCAGTTTATGAATGTGGATTTGACCCTTTTGATAATCCGGGAAATCCCTTCTCCGTTAGATTTTTCTTAATTGGTATCTTGTTCTTAATATTTGATCTAGAGATATCTTTTTTATTTCCTTGGGCTGTTACATATATGGGTTTACCTTTATTTGGATATTGGGTTGTTATGTTATTTTTATTTATCTTAACTTTAGGGTTAATTTATGAATGGATAGAAGGAGGTTTAGAGTGGGAAAACTAGCTTCTAATTAGTATTGGCGCATGAATTATTTAGTGTTATCAATTATCATCTTATTAATCGGAATATTAGGTATTATTCTTAATAGAAGTAATTTAATTATTATGTTAATGTGTGTAGAACTAGTTTTACTGGCTTCTACTATTTTACTTCTATTTGAATCTCGTGTGCTCTATACGCTTTTGGTCAAATTTTGCGATTGTAATTTTAACTGTTGCAGCTGCAGAATCTGCCATTGGTTTAGCTATTATGGTTAACTATTATCGTTTACGTGGTACAATTGCTGTTCGAGCCTTAAATTTATTGAGAGGTTAACCCTAAATTAAAATGAATCAGATACCTATGCAATATTTTAACTTAGCAGAGGAGAATTATTCTAAGTATGGATTATCAGTCATCCAGCTTATTCAAATTGGTAAGTTCTATGAACTTTGGCATGAGCCTGACACCCCTAGTAGGCAACAAGCATACTCTCAAGCCGAGTTATTAATTGAGTCCTCCATGCGGAGTAAGCCTTTAGAGGTGATGCCTTCTATTGAACAAGTTGCCTCTTTACTTGATATGAAAATCATTAGAAGATCTTTACTTCAAATGGGGTTTCCAACTTATTCCCTTACTACTCATTTAAGTACTTTATTGAATAAGGGTTGGACTGTTATAGTTATTGATGAATTAGTTACTGGTAAATCGGGGCCAAAACAACGTGCAGTATCTCAGGTTTATTCTCCTAGTTGTAACTTAGAGGATTGTTCGGAATTACCATATGTATTATCAATCTATTTTTCTCAGGACGACTTATTGGGTATTACTTTATTTTCAGCCATGAATGGTCATAGTATAATGTTTCCTGTCTCTTGGATGGACAGAGATAAAGTAGTTCGGTTATTAATTAATTATCGTATTAGAGAAATAGTAATTTGGGCAAATTCAGATGGTGATTCAGAAATTTTAATAAATAAAATATATAATTTATTAATTGGTTGGAATTTATTTCCCTCTGAACCCAATGTTAAAATTGAAGTTATGGGAGAAGCGCCAATCAATTTCCCATGTTATTTTTCTTTTAGGTACGAAAATGATAATAAGGAGTGGCTTTTGTTACATATATTTTTGGGTATTAACGCAGAGTGGTTTAACAAAAATTATCAAGAATATACTCTTAGTAAGATATTTCAAAGTACTTGGACAGAAGATGTTAATCAGGTAAATATAATTAGCCTTTTAGGAGCATTACAATTTATTAAAGATCGAAATCCCAATCTTATTAAGAACTTACAACTTCCCGAGTGTTACAATTCTGTTATTAGTCCTTTAAACTTAATATTGTGTAATCAAGCAGAATATCAATTAGATTTATTGCCTAAGGGGAAAAAACTAGGTGGTCTACTTAGTTTAGTTGATTATTGTTCTACTGCAATGGGTAAAAGACTACTAAAATTCAGACTTCTTAATCCTATTACAGATTATTCTGAATTAAATTTTCGTTATGAAGATATTGCTACATTTAAACAATTAATTAGCGAGAAAATCTTTGACAATTCCGAGTTAAAACACATTAAAGATTTATCTTCTCTACACCGTCAATGGGCAATATCTGCTTCAAGTGATATTATCTTACCACCTAAAAAGCTTAGTCAAATTTATCATTCTTATTTATTTGCTAATCAATTAATAAACAAATTAATAAATAATATTCAATTACCCCCCTCAATTAAGCCCCAATTAGAATCGTTAATCAAAGCAATAGGTCTAATTTTCCAGGTAGATAATCTTCTAGGCGATTTTAAAGATGTATTACAACCATCTGATAATCTAACCAAGCTTCTTTCACAACAACAAACTTTAAGGGCCCAACTCACAAAGTGGGCCGAGCAGACTTCAAACATTGTGTTTCAAGATACAATTTCTATTAAAGTTGATTGTTTTAATAAAGAGGGTTATGCTTTCTCTATTTTATCTAAAAATCTAACTAAGTTAGAACATTACATGACTAGTGCCTCTATATCTAATAATTCAATTATTGTGTTGGGTAAAAGAAGAAACTACCTTATAATTACTAGCCCCACCATTCAGAAAGTGTCAATCGAATTAAATTTATTAGAAGAGCAGATTAATGTTTATGTAAAACAGACTTATAAACGAGAACTTAAAAGATTATATTTTAGTCATTTTGAGTTATTTTCGCCTTTAGAAAATATGATTTCTAGAATAGATATTGCATTAAGCGGAGCTATCGCGGCTATTAAATTTAATTATACTAAACCTTTTTTGACACCAACAAAATCCCAACAATCCAAGGGTCTAATTGAAGCAATTAATTTACGACATCCATTAGTAGAACAGTTAAACACTCAAGAAGAATGTGTGGCTCATAATATAAGTCTAGAAGATAAAGGAATGTTAATATTCTCAGTAAATGGCGCAGGTAAATCCACTTTACTTAAAGCAATTGGAGTCAACGTAATATTAGCTCAAGCAGGAATGTATGTAGCTGCAGATTCATTTAGGTTAAGACCTTATCATTATTTAATTACTCGTATTTTAGGGGGAGATGATCTTCATAAAGGCCGAGGTACTTTTGAGGTCGAAATGAGAGATCTTTCAACTATATTAAAGCTAGCTAATTATAACAGTTTAATTTTAGGTGATGAAATTTGTCATGGAACAGAAGTTAGTTCAGGAGCAGCGATATTAGCTGCAACAATTGAAAGATTAACAACTGCACAAACTAGTTTTGCTCTTTCTACTCATTTACACCAAGTTTATTCTTTAATTGATTCACCAGTTCGGTTCTATCATTTATCTGTTATTCAACACGAAGATTTGGGCCTAATTTATGAACGTAAATTAAAACTTGGCCCAGGACCTTCCCAATATGGCATTGAAGTTATGGGCCACATAATTAATGACAAAAAATTTTATAATAGTGCTTTAAAATATCGTAAACTTATTAACTGGAAACCACCATCTCGAAGTGAAGCAAGCTCTTTAGCAGTATTCCGCCCTTCTAAATATAATACTCAAGTTTTTATTGATTCATGTGAAATATGCGGAGCTCCAGCGGAGGCTATCCACCACATTCAACCTAAGAAATTAGGTAGTAGAAGATTAAATCGAAGGTCAAACTTAGTGCCAGTTTGCTCAAGCTGTCATTTAGATATACATAGAAATAAAATTTCTATTTTAGGTTGGAAGAAAACCCCAGGACATAAGAAATTATATTGGGTTTATCTTAATGAGTCTTAGACAGTGGAACTGAGTAAAGTCTAGGGTCTATCGGTAAGGACGTAAACACGAAATAACAAGGGAGAGACTTTGAACTTGTTTATCCTAACTGAAAAGGGTAAATTGAATAGTTAATTGAAACATCTTATTAGACTATGAGGAATACATCAACTGAGATTCCGTGCGTAGCGGCGAGCGATAGCGGAGGAATTGTCTCAAACAGATAATTAAGATGATTGGACATCTAGACTAAACCCCGATAGACACCTATAGAGAAAGTACCGTGAGGGAAAGACTCAGAATTGGTTCTAAAAGTTACCTTTTGCATAATGGGCCTGCAAGACAAAATTTGGCAAGCTTAAGTATTAATGAAGGCATAGTGAAAGCAAGAGGAAAAAACTCGTAAGTCAAATTTCCCGAAACCAAGTGATCTAACCATGGCCAGGTAGCTATTTGCTGACCGAACCAGTGATTGTGGCAAAAATCTTGGATGAGCTGTGGTTAGCGGTGAAATACCAGTCGAACTTGGATATAGCTGGTTCTCTACGAAACTTATCTTAGTAAGGCGCCCCAAGTTGATTCGCCCCCAAACCCGGGGGCTTGAATTACTGGTGCAGTAAGACTATAGCGATAAGGCTTCTAGTCAAAAGGGGTAAGCCCTAACCAGAAATTAAAGTCACTAATACAGATTAAGTGTATAAAGAGGGTTCAACTTAGACAAACAGGAAGTAGGCTTGGAAACAGCCATCTGTACAGGAAAACGTAAAAGTTCACTGAATGAGCTAGAAAACTCTAAAATCAAGGCGGCTAAATCTGTAACTAAAATTCTGGAAGTCAGACCATAAGGAAGCAACTGGCTTGGTAGTAGAGCGTTCTGTAAGCACGATATGTGCATACTTCGTGAGACAAACAGAAGTGATAATGCAGGCATGAGTAGTACAAGATTCACTCCCAAATAAATCTATATACAGCTTCTAAGGGTATTACGCCCGATGAATTATAATTCTTGTACTTGTTCAGGAAAATATTATGGTACTTTGTACCTTCAACTGTTATTATGGGACTTAGATCAAGGCATAATTTCTCTTAAGGAACTCGGCAAAATAAGATCTCGACTGTTTACCAAAAACATAGCTCTCTGCTAAAGGTTACTGAAGTATAGAGGGTGAATTCTGCCCAATGGTTGTATAGTGAAACTAAGGACTAACGTCTAAAGCGAAACCCAACTGAATGGCCGCGGTAACTCTGACCGTGATAATGTAGCACAATAAATAGCCAATTAATTGTTGGCGGGTATGAATGGAACCACGAGGGTCTTACTGTCTCAAGAGGAAAGCCGATGAAATTATAGTTGTAGTGAAGATACTACATAATCATTGTAAGACGAAAAGACCCTATCGAGCTTTACTGGATACCAATAACGTTGACTAAAAATGATCGATACAAGTATCCTAATTTTGAGTTAGTAATTTTGTTGGTAAGACAGTTTAGTTGGGGCGACTACCTTTGAATAAGAAACGAAGGCGAGCTTATTGGTATAAAAGCTAATCTCATTAGCCTGACAGTGAGGGGGACACCCCTAGCTGGCACAAGGACATAGTCCTATGTGGGCGATAATGACCCGATATGATAGTCCAAAATAAATATCGAAAGCGGATAAAAGCTACCGTAGGGATAACAGCGTAATATTGTCGGAGAGTTCTTATCGAGGACAATGTTTGCGACCTCGATGTTGAATTGCGGTGCCCTGGTGCTGTAGAAGGTACCTTAGGTTGGTCTGTTCGACCATGAAAACCGTACATGATTTGAGTTCAGAGCGTGGTGACACAGCTCGGTTTCTATCTACAATGATCAATCCCAACTTTTCTGAGTCCTAGTACGCAAGGAATGGTCTCAGCGATGCTCGACTATATTGGCCCCATCGACGTAATCAACTTCTGGCTGCTGCAAAGAAGGAAAACAAAAGGTTTAGGGATTAACAAGGCATATGCCATGTGGGTGCATAGCCCCTGGCATATTATGGAATTAACACTAGGGCTCATTATACTAATAGTGTTGACATATGGATTAAAAGCCCCGACTTTAAGATTAGCTATACTACTTGCGGGGGTTGTGGGGGCTACTGAGTTATTAACTGAGCCCCATTTACTATGTTGGACACAGGCTATTAAAATGTTGGTGATGATAAGTGGATTAGCTATACTATGTATGCTGGACCATCAAACATCGCATCGATCAAGCTCTTTATTGATTTTATTAGTGATCTTAGGTAATTTATTACTTATAGGGTCAACAAATTTAATTTCTATATATTTAGCATTAGAGATGCAAACATTATGTATGTTTATCTTAGTGGCTTATAATAAAAGCTCATTGTTATCGGCAGAAGCTGGACTTAAATACTTTGTGTTAGGGGCACTATCTTCGGGGTTGTTTCTGTTTGGTTGTGCTTTAATTTATGGCTCCACAGGAGAACTTGAACTTCAATTTATTCGTATGAGTTTAGAATCTTATGGTGTATTAGCTGGTAAGTGTCTTATTACTATCTCATTGTTATTTAAAGTGTCTGCAGCCCCATTTCATATGTGGGCCCCCGATGTATACGAAGGAGCTCCAACTTGGGTAGCTGCGCTATTATCTATTGTACCTAAATTAGGAGTACTAGCTATTATAGTACAAATAGGCTTAAATGAAATGGGGCTATTAATAGCTGGGTTAATCTCTTTGATTGTTGGAGCTATAGGAGCTTTGAATCAAACTCGAATAAAAAGACTACTAGCTTATAGCGGAATAGGCCATATGGGGTTTGTGTTACTTGGAATAGCTATTGGGTCTATAGAAAGTCTTCAGGCGAGTTTAATGTATATAGGTGCTTACATAATAACTCAAGTATTACTTTGGTCTGGAGTCCTAATTATATCCCCTAAAAGAAACATGCTTATTGAATTTAGTGGTGTTTCAAGATTAAACCCAATGTTAGCATTAGCATTAGCTACAGGTTTATTGTCTACTGCAGGAATTCCTCCTTTAATTGGGTTTCTAACTAAATGGTATGTAATTTTAGCAGCTGTTGGTCAAGGTTACTATCTCAGTGCTTTACTAGCTTTAGTTTGTTCTGTGATAGCTGGAGTTTATTACATTAGATTAGTAAAAATTATGTTCTATCAACCTTTGTCTACGCCTTTAGTAATAACAAATATATTAAATTCTCCATGTGGCAATGTAACACCAGAGGAAACAAGTTTAGGCAAGGCAATATTAATGGGGGGCAAGTTTATATTTAGTGTTAACAATTATAATATGTCCTAGTTTATTCTTTCAATTAGTACACTTGATTATCTTAGATTTATTCCCATGTATCTTCTAGTTATATTAATACCATTACTAAGCGCAGTCGGAAGCGGATTAGGGGGTCGCTATTTAGGAAGAAAGGGGGGCTGGCTTGTTAAGTTCTGTGTGGGTTCTCGTCAGTAGTCTCCTTTCTTTTGTGTTATGTTATGAAATCCTGATTAATGGGTCTACAGTATATATAGAGTTAGGCAGATGGATAGAGTCATATTTACTAATAACTAGCTTTGGCCTACAATTTGATATGGTAACAGCTGTAATGTTAATTGTAGTTACAACAATTAGCGGGTTAGTTCATGTGTATTCTACAAGTTATATGAGAGAAGATCCCCACTTACCTAGGTTTATGAGTTATCTGTCTTTATTTACCTTTTTTATGTTAATTTTAATTACTAGTAATAATTATGTGCAATTATTTATTGGTTGGGAGGGTGTTGGTTTATGTTCTTATTTATTAATCAACTTTTGGTTTACGCGCATACAAGCTAATAAGGCGGCAATTAAAGCAATGTTAATCAATAGAATAGGAGACATAGGATTAATGCTGGCTATTATATTAATCTGGAAAGAATTTGGGGCAGTAGATTACTGTAGTTTATTTCCGGCTTTATCACCATCTTCAGCTTGTACTTGGATTTGTATATTATTAACTATAGGGGCTGTAGGAAAATCTGCTCAATTAGGGTTACATACTTGGTTGCCGGATGCTATGGAAGGGCCGACACCTGTTTCGGCCCTAATTCATGCAGCAACAATGGTAACAGCAGGAGTATTTTTAATTATAAGATCAGCTCCCCTTTTTGATTACTCTCCAACTGCAACAATAATTGTAGGCTTAGTTGGTTCCTTAACTGCTTTTTTTGCAGCTACAGTAGGATTAGTCCAATCGGATATAAAAAAAGTTATTGCTTATTCTACTTGTAGTCAACTAGGATACATGGTGATGGCTTGCGGTACTTATAGCTGTCTAAGTAGTTTGTATCATTTACTAACTCATGCTTTCTTTAAGGCTTTATTATTCTTAGGAGCAGGCTCAATAATTCATGCCCTTTTGGATGAACAAGATCTTAGGAAGATGGGGGGGATAATCCGAGGTCTACCTCTAACATATGTATTAATGTTGATTGGTTCCTTATCTTTAGCTGGTTTTCCCTATTTATCTGGATTTTACTCCAAAGACTTAATATTAGAATTAACTTATAATAATTATTGTATAATATCTATTTATTGGTTAGCTTCAATTACAGCCTTCTTAACTGCTTTTATTCATTCCGATTAATATACTTAAGTTTTGTGTCTAAACCTAATTTAACACGTATAAGCGCACAACACTTACAAGAAGCTGATTGGAATTTATTGGGTCCTTTATTAGTATTAGCAATAGGAAGTATCCTAGTTGGTTATATAGCTCAAAATATGGTGTTTGCACCAGGTGAACGTCCCTTGCCGCTTGTACCTACAATAGTCTCTTTAGCACCAGTTATTATGTCTGTAACAGGAATATTATTAGTGTTCATACTTCGTCCATATATTATATATTATACTACACACCCTAGCATATATGGTTTCTTATTTTATGCTTGGGAATTTAATCAAATAGCAAATTATTATATTGGAAGTACAGTTTGGAAGTTCGGCCATATTGTCTCTTATCGTATCATTGATAGGGTATTTTAGAGATTTTAGGTCCCACTGGGATAGCCCAATTCATGGTCAACAGAACTAAAGAGTTAAGCAGTTTACAATCTGGTTTAGTATTTAATTATGCATTAATGATATTAGTTGGAACAGCTATCGCACTTAAGTACCTAGTCGTAAATTAGAAACAGAATAAAGAAAAGTTCTTCTCTAAATCCTAATAACCTCCGAATAGGAGAAACTAGCCAGAGTAGTGGCTAGTAATTATATAATATGATATTAGCTTTTATAGTAGGCTCTATATTAATAAGTATAGTAATAATAGCATTAACTCCAAGGGAAAATAGTATGAAACTACGCCAGCGAGCGTTAGAGTGGTCTCTGATTACATTTGCTCTCTCTATTTTATTATTAGTTAACTTTCATCAAGAGGCTCAATTTCAACAGATAATAGAATTTAATTGGATAAGTACAATGGGTTGGTTTGAAGGTTCTCCAATATTGTTTGCTATTGACGGGATCTCTATATTTTTCATTGTACTAAGTACTTTATTAACCCCAATTTGTATTTTAGTAAGTTGGAATAGTATTAAATTTCTTGTTAAGGAGTTTATTATATGCCTTTTAGGTATGGAGTTATTATTAATAGGAGTATTCTCAACATTAGATCTGTTAATATTTTATGTGTTATTTGAAAGTATATTAATACCTATGTTCTTAATAATAGGAGTGTGGGGAGCTCGGGCAGAAAAAATAAAAGCTGCTTATTATTTTTTCTTTTATACTTTAGTTGGTTCAATATTAATGTTACTTAGTATAGCAGTTATTTACAGAATAACAGGTACAACTGACTATTTATCTTTAACTAATATTCAGATTGATAGTAACATTCAAATTTGGCTGTTTATGGGTTTCTTTCTTAGTTTAGCAGTCAAGGTACCAATGATGCCCTTTCATATATGGTTGCCTCTTGCACATGTTGAGGCTCCTTTAGCTGGTTCAGTGATTCTAGCTGGGATATTATTAAAATTAGGGGGCTATGGATTCATTCGATTCGCTTGGCCCCTTTTCCCCGAAGCAACAGAGTATTTAGCACCAATCATACTAACGTTATCACTAATAGCAGTAATATATGGGAGTTTAACTACTTGCAGACAGGTAGATGCGAAACGTCTGATAGCCTACTCCTCGGTAGCTCATATGGGAATAGTAACAATAGGTTTATTTACTCATACAATGGAGGGTTTAATAGCCTCTATATTCTTAATGATAGCTCATGGAGTGGTTAGTCCCGCTTTATTTATAGCAGTAACACTGCTCTATGAGAGACATCATACAAGATTAATTAGATATTATAGGGGAGTAGTTATGACTATGCCCCTATTTTCTATTATATTTATGGTGTTTACTTTAGCTAATATTGCTATTCCTCTTAGTTGTAACTTTGTTGGAGAATTTTTATCTTTAGTAGCTGCTTTTTCTACTAGTACATCATTAGGTATTCTCACCTCAACTAGTATGGTTATAGCTGCTGCTTATTCATTATATTTATATAATAGAATTTGTTTTGGGCAACTTTCTCCATATTTGATATTTTCGAGAGATATTAATAGACGAGAGTTTAATGGGCAATTACCGCTAATAGTAGCTATTCTATTATTAGGGGTAGTTCCATATCCCCTAATTGAATTAATTCGTGTGTGTGTATGTGTTTATCTAGATTTAATAATTGTGGTAGGGGCAGGAGTTGAACCTGCATAATCAGATTATGAGTCTGAGAACTTACCGTTAGTTGACCCTACAAGTTTAGCTAAGCTAGGTCCGGGCTAAGAGCCCCACCAGTAAATACATACATATAAAAACAACCAAACCACATCTACAAAATGCCAATACCAGCTAGCAGCCTCAAAACCAAAATGATGATGACGAGTGTAATGATAGCTTATTAGTCTAGCTAAACATACACTCAAAAATATAGTTCCAATTATAACATGAAAACCATGAAAACCTGTGGCCATAAAAAAGGTTGAACCATATACGGAGTCTGAGATTGTAAAAGGCGCTTCGTAGTACTCCATAGCTTGAAGAGCTGTGAACTGAATCCCAAGTATTACGGTACAAGTAAGTGATTGTATGGCTTCTAATCTTTGTCCGCTAACTATAGCATGATGTGCCCATGTAACTGTTGCTCCTGAACTAAGTAATATAGCTGTATTTAATAGGGGCACAGAAAACGGGTCTAACACCTCTATACCAACAGGGGGCCAAACAGCTCCCAATTCTATAGTGGGAGATAAGCTACTATGAAAAAAGGCCCAAAAGAACGCAAAAAAGAAGGCAACTTCAGAAGTAATAAAAAGGATCATTCCATATCTTAATCCTCTTTTTACTACTTGAGTGTGATGTCCTTGAAACGTAGCTTCTCTAATAATATCTCTCCACCAAACAAACATTGTTAATATTATTGTAATTACGCCTAAATACATTGTCCATGTATAACTATAATGAAAATATAATACTAAACCTACTGTAAGCAATAGTGCTCCAATTGAAGCTATATAAGGCCATGGACTAGGATCCACTAAATGATAAGGGTGATAAGCCTTACTCATGGCGAGGAGCTCGCCCAAAAAGCATACGCTTGCATATTACTAATGATATATAATCAACTACACATATAATTTATGCAATGTGCTTAATTCTTGGTGTGATATAACAAGCTATTCTCCACCCAGCCTAATATAGGCACCAGAGCGAAATAACCGAAGTATAATAAAGAAGCTATTTGACCCGCCATCACGTAAGGCTCTTCAACTGGGTTAGCCCCTAACCAAGTTAATAACATAAAATCAGCTACTAAAAACCAAAATGCTATTTTACTTAAGGGCTTAAATGTTAAAGCTCTTAATTTACTAGTATGGATAAAGGGTAATAAAAGTAGTACCAAGATACTTAATATCATAGCTAAGACCCCCATAAGCTTGTTGGGTATAGAGCGGAGTATAGCATATGCAAATAAGAAGTACCATTCTGGTTGTATATGAACAGGAGTTACTAAAGGATTAGCTTGAATGAAATTTTCAGGATCACCTAATACATTAGGCATAAAATAACAAAGTATAACTAAAATAGTGCTAAGAACAAATATACCAAACAAGTCCTTATAAGTATAATAAGCATGAAAGGTAACTTTGTCTATATTAGAATTAATTCCCAAAGGATTATTTGACCCAGTTGTATGTAAACTAATAATATGTAATACGCCTAATCCAGCTATAAGAAAAGGAAATAGATAATGTAAAGAAAAGAAGCGATTAAGAGTCGCGTTAGATACACTAAATCCTCCCCAAATCCATTGAACAACTTCTGTTCCTATATAGGGTATAGCAGAACAGAAGTTAGTAATAACTGTGGCCCCCCAAAAAGACATTTGTCCCCAAGGTAATACATATCCCAAGAAGGCTGTTAACATCATCACTAAGTAAATTATAACTCCGATATTCCAAACATCCATTTTCATGTAGCTCCCATAATAAAGTCCTCTACCCATATGTATATATACACAGAGAAAAAATAATGAAGCTCCATTAGCATGGATATACTTTAACATAAAACCATAATTAACGTCTCTTAAAATATGAGAAATTGAATCAAAAGCTAAATCAACATTAGGGCAATAATGCATAGCTAAAAATATTCCGGTAATCATTTGAATAGCTAAACAAAACCCTAACAAAGAACCAAAATTCCAATAATAACTAATATTAGAAGGGGCTGGTAAATCAACTAGTACCCCATTCACAATAGAGAGTATTGGGTGTTGAGTTCTTATTCGTAATATTCTGTTTGGTGATTCCATATGCATGCGCTCAGGAAGCTTGTGCACATCAATCCCCTTATATGGGGATATATCTCTATACTAGCAAGGCACTGCATTTGAACTTATTAATATACCAGAGACTAAAACAATTAAACCAAGACTGAAAGGTAAGTAAGATTTCCATAATAGATACATAAGCTGATCATATCTCATTCTAGGGAAAAGCTCGCACCCATACAAATGCAAATACTACTGCAGTAGTTTTAAGAGCTAAGCAACCCATTCCTAGAATTCCTGTGAAAGGTGCCCAACCACCTAAAAACAATAAACTTATCAAACAGCTCATTAGAATAATATGGCCGTATTCAGCTAAAAAGAATAAAGCAAACGACATACTAGAATATTCTACATTATATCCAGATACTAATTCTGATTCTCCCTCAGTAAGATCAAAAGGAGCCCGATTAGTTTCAGCTAATGCCGAAGCAAAAAACATTAAAGCAGCTGGAAATAAAGGTATTATATACCAAATTTCGGTTTGAGCTAAAACAATTTGAGTAATATTAAGAGAACCTGCACATAATATTACTGATATTAGAATAAGCCCTATACACACCTCATAGCTAATCATTTGAGCTGCGGCTCTAATAGCCCCTAAGAATGCATATTTAGAATTACTCCCCCAACCAGACATTAAAATAGCATACACCCCCATAGAGCTGATAGCAAAGATATATAAGATTCCAATATTAATATCAGCTAGCACAATTCCGGGGCTAAAAGGTATAACCCCCCAAGCTAAAAAAGCTAAAGTAAGCGATAGAATCGGGGCTAAAATATAAACCGACAGATTAGCATGATTGGGAATAGTCATCTCTTTAGTGAATAATTTTAATCCATCAGCTAAAGGCTGTAATAGTCCGTAAACACCAACTACATTAGGTCCTTTTCGTGCTTGCATATACCCTAACACCTTTCTTTCTGCTAAAGTTAAATAAGCTATAGCTACTAATAGAGGTATTATTATTGCAAGCGTTTTAAAGATAATTGAAATAATAGAACTTATCATCCTAGTTACGGAGGGTGACCAAGTACGTATTGAACGCGCATAACTTGGCCCAAGAACAAGTTCCCTTACCCTTACTATGTTACGACTTACCCATTCTCGAAAAGGAGGGATAACCCCTACGGGCGTCTCGTATCCTTAACTTGAAGGGGACGACGGGCGATTTGTGCTAACACTGGGTTAGAATTCACCGGAACGCTCTACTTTCCGATTACTATCAAATCCTACTTAAGATTTCCGTTTCAGAAAATCTCCGCCTCCTAATTTATTGTGTATATTGTCTAGGAGAATGTAGCGCATATATCCCTTTCCATAAAGACCATGACACCTGACTTAATCCATAATAAGGTTGAGGATAACATTTATTGTTATCCTGACGACGGCCATGCAATGCCTGAGTGGCTACTACCTATAAAGGTAGTCCACTTTCAAGGAAAGGTAAGGTGACACGCGGATCATCGTATTAAATTACACGCTCCTCTGATTCAAACAGTGAACAGCCAAGCCTTTTGAGTTTCAATCTTGCGATCATAGTATTCAGGCATACAATAAGGTTATTTGCTAATAGCTATTGTATAAGTTTAAGGCGAGGACTACCAGGGTATCTAATCCTGTTTGCTATCCAAGCTTTCGTATTTCATGAAGATATATCATGAACGAAGTAAGGAGTCTTCACCTTCGGACTTCCACTCTTGCTTCAAACATTTTACCGCTACCAAGAGGTTTGCCTTACTTTATTCTCATGCTTCACTACATACTTTAACGCCTAATGCGAAATAAAAACTAGGCCTCTAAGTTTAACCGCGTCTGCTGGCACTTAGTTAGACAGACCTTAATGTGAAACCCTGTGTCAAGCGTTTACCCATTGCACAAGATTCTCTACTGCTGCCAAAATGTCTTCCCCTTGTTTCAGTGAAAGTGTGGCTATACTACGCATCTTCGACCAGGTGGGCCACTATCCCACCTATTCTAATACGTCAACCGAGATATTCTCCGTTTTATCCTCACCAGTAGGGCCCTATTCAGGGCCTTGCATGTATTAGAAGAACACATTGCCTTATAGACTCCCCAAGGTCAAAGGAGTAGTGTGGAAATATTTAAATCATCCCCATGACTCAATTTACGCTGATAAACAAATGGTAATTCATTATAAGTATGAAAAGCAGGCGGAGAAGATAAAGACCACTCTAATGAGTTAGGCGAAGTTGACCAACCTTTAAATGGTCTTTCAGCGGCTAATGCCTCATAAGACAAGTAAATGAACCATATAATTCCCACTAGAGCTATTACAGCTCCGCAAGAACTAACTAAGTTCCAATCTTGATAAGCATCAGGGAAATCCGAGTATCTTCTAGGTAATCCAGCTAAACCCAAGAAATGTTGGGGGAAGAAAGTTAAATTAACTCCGATAAACATAACCCAGAAATGGATCTTACCGTATAATTCATTATAACTATAGCCCGTAATTTTTCCGAACCAATAGTAGTATCCCCCAAATATAGCAAATACAGCCCCCATAGATAATACATAGTGGAAGTGAGCTACCACATAATAAGTATCGTGTAATGCTATATCTAATGAACTATTAGCTAATATAACTCCAGTTAAACCACCAATAGTAAATAGAAATACAAACCCAATAGCCCACAACATAGGTGTATCAAGCCGTAAGTTTCCCCCATATATAGTAGCTAACCAGCTAAATATTTTAATTCCAGTAGGAACAGCGATTATCATAGTGGCAGCGGTAAAGTAGGCACGAGTATCAACATCCATTCCAACGGTGAACATATGGTGGGCCCAAACAATAAATCCTAATACTCCAATAGAAATCATAGCGTAGACCATACCTAAATAACCAAAAATATGTTGTTTAGCAGAAAATGTAGGTATGATTTGAGATACCATACCAAATCCTGGTAAAATTAATATATATACTTCAGGGTGTCCAAAAAACCAAAATAAGTGCTGGAATAAAATAGGATCTCCTCCTCCCGCAGGGTCAAAGAATGTTGTATTAAAATTTCTATCTGTCAACAACATTGTAATTCCACCAGCTAATACTGGTAAAGATAACAACAACAATATTGTAGTAATTAATACAGACCATACGAATAGAGGTAATCTATGCATACTCATTCCAGGAACTCTCATATTAATTATAGTAGTAATAAAGTTTATAGAACTTAAAATAGAGGATATACCAGCTAGATGAAGACTAAATATAGCCATATCTACTGCTCCCCCTGAATGGGCTTGAATACCTGATAGTGGGGGATAAATAGTCCAACCTGTACCTGCTCCTTGTTCTATAAACATAGAACCAACCAATAGTATTAGAGAAGGTGGCAGTAACCAGAAACTAATATTGTTTAATCTAGGAAAGGCCATATCGGGTGCACCAATCATTATTGGCACAAACCAATTTCCGAATCCTCCAATCATTATTGGCATTACCATGAAGAAAATCATTAATAAAGCATGTGATGTTACAATAACATTATATAAATGATCATCTCCTAACATACTACCTGGAGCTGATAGCTCTAACCGTATTAACATACTTGAAGCTGTCCCTGCCATCCCAGAAAAAGCACCAAATAGTAAATATAAAGTACCTATATCCTTATGATTAGTGGAAAATAGCCAACGTGTAATATATTTGCTCATGCTTACTCTAGATTAAAAGTAATTTAAGTAAATGAGAACACTCTTGGTGTTGTATATAAATTGGGAAAGCTTTTGGGTGAGTCAGCAAAGTAACATAGCTAGAGAAGAATGAAAACTCCAATGAATGCATTATTAGGGGCTTCGCTCCTACGTGACGCGGCTGAGCCATTTCAACTAAGCTTCCAAGATGCTGCTAGTCCTGTTATGGAAGAGATTTTATTTCTTCATAATCAAATTATGTTTATTTTAACTATTATTATAACAACTGTATTATGGTTAATTATAAGAGGATTAACAGGTCAAGCTTATCATCGTTATCTTATAGAAGGAGTTACAATAGAAATTGTCTGGACTATTATTCCAGCAATCATTTTAGTATTTATAGCATTTCCTTCTTTGAAACTACTTTATTTGATGGACGAGATAGTAGAACCCGGTGTAACAGTTAAAGCTATAGGTCATCAATGGTATTGGTCTTATGAATACTCAGATTATCAAACTGTCTCAGGTGAAGATAGTACCTTAGAATTTGATTCTTATATGATACCTACAAGTGATCTTCAACCCGGCGATCTTCGACTATTAGAGGTTGACAATAAAATGGTTGTTCCTGTTGATACTTATGTTAGAGTTTTAGTTACAGGCGCAGATGTACTCCACTCATTTGCTGTACCTTCATTAGCTATTAAAATGGATGCTGTACCTGGACGTCTTAATCAAACCGGATTTTTAGCTAAAAGACCGGGATTATTTTATGGTCAATGTTCAGAGTTATGTGGTGCTAATCACTCTTTTATGCCTATTGTTATAGAAGCTGTTAGCATGAATAAATATATCAGTTGGCTATCTTCATTATGTGATGATCTTTAGAAGATTTTCCAATCATCAAATATGCCTCACTTAGATATAACTGCTTATTTAACTCAATATAGCTGGACATTAATAATTTTATTAGCACTTTATAGTATTATGAGTTTATTTATTTTACCTAAAATTCAAAATAACTTACGTATAAGAAGTTTACTACAGGAAGAAGGGACAGCCCCTAGTAAGGGATTCGGGGTTAATAGAGCATATGTAATATTACAAGATATACTCCGTAAATAAGCCCATTTCCTACATATATTTAATATGGCAGCTTCTTTCTTTGATCAGTTTAATATAGTTAGGATAATTGGGGGGTATAATTACTAATTCTTCTATTGTAATGCTTATTCTATTGAGTGTAGTAATATTAATAGGAAGTTGTTCATATAAATTAATACCCACAAGATTGCAGGCTATACAAGAAATTGTTTATTCTCACTTTTAGGGTTAGTAAAAGATTCCACAGCTAATAAGGGAACTCAACATTTCATTTTTATAGTAACCCTGTTTACATTTATTGCTGGGTTAAATATATTGGGTTTATTCCCCCTATGTATTTGCCCCAACTTCTCATATTATTGTTACTTTCGGGTTAAGTTTATCTATTTTAGTAGGAGTAACAATATTGGGAATAACACAACACCGTTGGAATTTTGCTTCGATGATGATGCCTAGTGGGTCTCCTATGTTTTTAGCTCCACTATTAGTTGGGATTGAAACAATTAGCTATGCTTCCCAGGCAATTTCTTTAGGTGTTCGATTAGCTGCTAATTTATCTGCTGGGCACCTTTTATTTGCTATATTAGCAAGTTTTGGATTCACAATGATTAGTAATGATATGTTAGTTTTAAGCTTAGCCCCAATATTAGTGATGGTTTTCATAACTTTACTAGAAATTGCTGTGGCTTCGATTCAAGCATATGTATTTTGTCTATTAACTGTTATTTACATCAATAATTCTTTAAACCTACATTAACACATGTAAGTTATATTCTTTTAAATATTAGTAATAACACAATATGTATAGGCGAGTAAGTGATACTAATGGCACATATAGTGTTATGTTAGTTAGTCCTATGATTAAGAATAGGCGGGCGATGACAATTAGTAGCCCCTATAGAGATCGATATGGCTGCAGGGAAATATATTAAATAATATGAATAGTTTATTTATAGTATTCTCATTAGGAATAGTTGGAGCTAGTCTTATGGTTATATCTACGTCGAATCCTGTTTATTCAGTATTCTGGTTAGTTATTGCTTTTGTTAATGCTGCTGTTATGTTTATATCGTTGGGATTAGACTATATAGGCTTAATATTTATAATTGTGTATGTGGGGGCTATTGCTATTTTATTCCTGTTCGTCATTATGTTAATTCAACAGCCTAATAAAGTAGACTCTCAAGATTACTCACATTTTTTACCTGTAGGATTATCTGTTATATTCCTATTTTATAGTTCACTAACCAATATCCCTAAATATGTCAGCAATCCTGTTATAGGATCAAGAACTAACATTGGGGCAATTGGAAGTCATCTTTATACTACTTATTATGAATTAGTAATAATTGCTAGTTTGGTGCTACTAGTCGCTATGATAGGGGCTATATTATTAGCTAAACAGCCAAATTCACCTTTTTTATATAATTCCCACGAGGAATCATCTCGTAGTAGGCAAGATCTTTTCCTACAAATCAGCAGAAGCACCTTCAGGTGCTGTCTGGTCAAGTGCTAATGCACGTCTCCGCTTAGGAATATGGAGAGGAACATGGAATTCAAAGGAATACTAATACTATTTATCATTAGTGGGACATTATCAATTGTAGTTTTAGGGGCATCTTATCTATTAGGATATAAACAACCCGACATGGAAAAAGTGTCAGTTTATGAATGTGGATTTGACCCTTTTGATAATCCGGGAAATCCCTTCTCCGTTAGATTTTTCTTAATTGGTATCTTGTTCTTAATATTTGATCTAGAGATATCTTTTTTATTTCCTTGGGCTGTTACATATATGGGTTTACCTTTATTTGGATATTGGGTTGTTATGTTATTTTTATTTATCTTAACTTTAGGGTTAATTTATGAATGGATAGAAGGAGGTTTAGAGTGGGAAAACTAGCTTCTAATTAGTATTGGCGCATGAATTATTTAGTGTTATCAATTATCATCTTATTAATCGGAATATTAGGTATTATTCTTAATAGAAGTAATTTAATTATTATGTTAATGTGTGTAGAACTAGTTTTACTGGCTTCTACTATTTTACTTCTATTTGAATCTCGTGTGCTCTATACGCTTTTTGGTCAAATTTTTGCGATTGTAATTTTAACTGTTGCAGCTGCAGAATCTGCCATTGGTTTAGCTATTATGGTTAACTATTATCGTTTACGTGGTACAATTGCTGTTCGAGCCTTAAATTTATTGAGAGGTTAACCCTAAATTAAAATGAATCAGATACCTATGCAATATTTTAACTTAGCAGAGGAGAATTATTCTAAGTATGGATTATCAGTCATCCAGCTTATTCAAATTGGTAAGTTCTATGAACTTTGGCATGAGCCTGACACCCCTAGTAGGCAACAAGCATACTCTCAAGCCGAGTTATTAATTGAGTCCTCCATGCGGAGTAAGCCTTTAGAGGTGATGCCTTCTATTGAACAAGTTGCCTCTTTACTTGATATGAAAATCATTAGAAGATCTTTACTTCAAATGGGGTTTCCAACTTATTCCCTTACTACTCATTTAAGTACTTTATTGAATAAGGGTTGGACTGTTATAGTTATTGATGAATTAGTTACTGGTAAATCGGGGCCAAAACAACGTGCAGTATCTCAGGTTTATTCTCCTAGTTGTAACTTAGAGGATTGTTCGGAATTACCATATGTATTATCAATCTATTTTTCTCAGGACGACTTATTGGGTATTACTTTATTTTCAGCCATGAATGGTCATAGTATAATGTTTCCTGTCTCTTGGATGGACAGAGATAAAGTAGTTCGGTTATTAATTAATTATCGTATTAGAGAAATAGTAATTTGGGCAAATTCAGATGGTGATTCAGAAATTTTAATAAATAAAATATATAATTTATTAATTGGTTGGAATTTATTTCCCTCTGAACCCAATGTTAAAATTGAAGTTATGGGAGAAGCGCCAATCAATTTCCCATGTTATTTTTCTTTTAGGTACGAAAATGATAATAAGGAGTGGCTTTTGTTACATATATTTTTGGGGTATTAACGCAGAGTGGTTTAACAAAAAATTATCAAGAATATACTCTTAGTAAGATATTTCAAAGTACTTGGACAGAAGATGTTAATCAGGTAAATATAATTAGCCTTTTAGGAGCATTACAATTTATTAAAGATCGAAATCCCAATCTTATTAAGAACTTACAACTTCCCGAGTGTTACAATTCTGTTATTAGTCCTTTAAACTTAATATTGTGTAATCAAGCAGAATATCAATTAGATTTATTGCCTAAGGGGAAAAAACTAGGTGGTCTACTTAGTTTAGTTGATTATTGTTCTACTGCAATGGGTAAAAGACTACTAAAATTCAGACTTCTTAATCCTATTACAGATTATTCTGAATTAAATTTTCGTTATGAAGATATTGCTACATTTAAACAATTAATTAGCGAGAAAATCTTTGACAATTCCGAGTTAAAACACATTAAAGATTTATCTTCTCTACACCGTCAATGGGCAATATCTGCTTCAAGTGATATTATCTTACCACCTAAAAAGCTTAGTCAAATTTATCATTCTTATTTATTTGCTAATCAATTAATAAACAAATTAATAAATAATATTCAATTACCCCCCTCAATTAAGCCCCAATTAGAATCGTTAATCAAAGCAATAGGTCTAATTTTCCAGGTAGATAATCTTCTAGGCGATTTTAAAGATGTATTACAACCATCTGATAATCTAACCAAGCTTCTTTCACAACAAACTTTAAGGGCCCAACTCACAAAGTGGGCCGAGCAGACTTCAAACATTGTGTTTCAAGATACAATTTCTATTAAAGTTGATTGTTTTAATAAAGAGGGTTATGCTTTCTCTATTTTATCTAAAAATCTAACTAAGTTAGAACATTACATGACTAGTGCCTCTATATCTAATAATTCAATTATTGTGTTGGGTAAAAGAAGAAACTACCTTATAATTACTAGCCCCACCATTCAGAAAGTGTCAATCGAATTAAATTTATTAGAAGAGCAGATTAATGTTTATGTAAAACAGACTTATAAACGAGAACTTAAAAGATTATATTTTAGTCATTTTGAGTTATTTTCGCCTTTAGAAAATATGATTTCTAGAATAGATATTGCATTAAGCGGAGCTATCGCGGCTATTAAATTTAATTATACTAAACCTTTTTTGACACCAACAAAATCCCAACAATCCAAGGGTCTAATTGAAGCAATTAATTTACGACATCCATTAGTAGAACAGTTAAACACTCAAGAAGAATGTGTGGCTCATAATATAAGTCTAGAAGATAAAGGAATGTTAATATTCTCAGTAAATGGCGCAGGTAAATCCACTTTACTTAAAGCAATTGGAGTCAACGTAATATTAGCTCAAGCAGGAATGTATGTAGCTGCAGATTCATTTAGGTTAAGACCTTATCATTATTTAATTACTCGTATTTTAGGGGGAGATGATCTTCATAAAGGCCGAGGTACTTTTGAGGTCGAAATGAGAGATCTTTCAACTATATTAAAGCTAGCTAATTATAACAGTTTAATTTTAGGTGATGAAATTTGTCATGGAACAGAAGTTAGTTCAGGAGCAGCGATATTAGCTGCAACAATTGAAAGATTAACAACTGCACAAACTAGTTTTGCTCTTTCTACTCATTTACACCAAGTTTATTCTTTAATTGATTCACCAGTTCGGTTCTATCATTTATCTGTTATTCAACACGAAGATTTGGGCCTAATTTATGAACGTAAATTAAAACTTGGCCCAGGACCTTCCCAATATGGCATTGAAGTTATGGGCCACATAATTAATGACAAAAAATTTTATAATAGTGCTTTAAAATATCGTAAACTTATTAACTGGAAACCACCATCTCGAAGTGAAGCAAGCTCTTTAGCAGTATTCCGCCCTTCTAAATATAATACTCAAGTTTTATTGATTCATGTGAAATATGCGGAGCTCCAGCGGAGGCTATCCACCACATTCAACCTAAGAAATTAGGTAGTAGAAGATTAAATCGAAGGTCAAACTTAGTGCCAGTTTGCTCAAGCTGTCATTTAGATATACATAGAAATAAAATTTCTATTTTAGGTTGGAAGAAAACCCAGGACATAAGAAATTATATTGGGTTTATCTTAATGAGTCTTAGACAGTGGAACTGAGTAAAGTCTAGGGTCTATCGGTAAGGACGTAAACACGAAATAACAAGGGAGAGACTTTGAACTTGTTTATCCTAACTGAAAAGGGTAAATTGAATAGTTAATTGAAACATCTTATTAGACTATGAGGAATACATCAACTGAGATTCCGTGCGTAGCGGCGAGCGATAGCGGAGGAATTGTCTCAAACAGATAATTAAGATGATTGGACATCTAGACTAAACCCCGATAGACACCTATAGAGAAAGTACCGTGAGGGAAAGACTCAGAATTGGTTCTAAAAGTTACCTTTTGCATAATGGGCCTGCAAGACAAAATTTGGCAAGCTTAAGTATTAATGAAGGCATAGTGAAAGCAAGAGGAAAAAACTCGTAAGTCAAATTTCCCGAAACCAAGTGATCTAACCATGGCCAGGTAGCTATTTGCTGACCGAACCAGTGATTGTGGCAAAAATCTTGGATGAGCTGTGGTTAGCGGTGAAATACCAGTCGAACTTGGATATAGCTGGTTCTCTACGAAACTTATCTTAGTAAGGCGCCCCAAGTTGATTCGCCCCCAAACCCGGGGGCTTGAATTACTGGTGCAGTAAGACTATAGCGATAAGGCTTCTAGTCAAAGGGTAAGCCCTAACCAGAAATTAAAGTCACTAATACAGATTAAGTGTATAAAGAGGGTTCAACTTAGACAAACAGGAAGTAGGCTTGGAAACAGCCATCTGTACAGGAAAACGTAAAAGTTCACTGAATGAGCTAGAAAACTCTAAAATCAAGGCGGCTAAATCTGTAACTAAAATTCTGGAAGTCAGACCATAAGGAAGCAACTGGCTTGGTAGTAGAGCGTTCTGTAAGCACGATATGTGCATACTTCGTGAGACAAACAGAAGTGATAATGCAGGCATGAGTAGTACAAGATTCACTCCCAAATAAATCTATATACAGCTTCTAAGGGTATTACGCCCGATGAATTATAATTCTTGTACTTGTTCAGGAAAATATTATGGTACTTTGTACCTTCAACTGTTATTATGGGACTTAGATCAAGGCATAATTTCTCTTAAGGAACTCGGCAAAATAAGATCTCGACTGTTTACCAAAAACATAGCTCTCTGCTAAAGGTTACTGAAGTATAGAGGGTGAATTCTGCCCAATGGTTGTATAGTGAAACTAAGGACTAACGTCTAAAGCGAAACCCAACTGAATGGCCGCGGTAACTCTGACCGTGATAATGTAGCACAATAAATAGCCAATTAATTGTTGGCGGGTATGAATGGAACCACGAGGGTCTTACTGTCTCAAGAGGAAAGCCGATGAAATTATAGTTGTAGTGAAGATACTACATAATCATTGTAAGACGAAAAGACCCTATCGAGCTTTACTGGATACCAATAACGTTGACTAAAAATGATCGATACAAGTATCCTAATTTTGAGTTAGTAATTTTGTTGGTAAGACAGTTTAGTTGGGGCGACTACCTTTGAATAAGAAACGAAGGCGAGCTTATTGGTATAAAAGCTAATCTCATTAGCCTGACAGTGAGGGGGACACCCCTAGCTGGCACAAGGACATAGTCCTATGTGGGCGATAATGACCCGATATGATAGTCCAAAATAAATATCGAAAGCGGATAAAAGCTACCGTAGGGATAACAGCGTAATATTGTCGGAGAGTTCTTATCGAGGACAATGTTTGCGACCTCGATGTTGAATTGCGGTGCCCTGGTGCTGTAGAAGGTACCTTAGGTTGGTCTGTTCGACCATGAAAACCGTACATGATTTGAGTTCAGAGCGTGGTGACACAGCTCGGTTTCTATCTACAATGATCAATCCCAACTTTTCTGAGTCCTAGTACGCAAGGAATGGTCTCAGCGATGCTCGACTATATTGGCCCCATCGACGTAATCAACTTCTGGCTGCTGCAAAGAAGGAAAACAAAAGGTTTAGGGATTAACAAGGCATATGCCATGTGGGTGCATAGCCCTGGCATATTATGGAATTAACACTAGGGCTCATTATACTAATAGTGTTGACATATGGATTAAAAGCCCCGACTTTAAGATTAGCTATACTACTTGCGGGGTTGTGGGGGCTACTGAGTTATTAACTGAGCCCCATTTACTATGTTGGACACAGGCTATTAAAATGTTGGTGATGATAAGTGGATTAGCTATACTATGTATGCTGGACCATCAAACATCGCATCGATCAAGCTCTTTATTGATTTTATTAGTGATCTTAGGTAATTTATTACTTATAGGGTCAACAAATTTAATTTCTATATATTTAGCATTAGAGATGCAAACATTATGTATGTTTATCTTAGTGGCTTATAATAAAAGCTCATTGTTATCGGCAGAAGCTGGACTTAAATACTTTGTGTTAGGGGCACTATCTTCGGGGTTGTTTCTGTTTGGTTGTGCTTTAATTTATGGCTCCACAGGAGAACTTGAACTTCAATTTATTCGTATGAGTTTAGAATCTTATGGTGTATTAGCTGGTAAGTGTCTTATTACTATCTCATTGTTATTTAAAGTGTCTGCAGCCCCATTTCATATGTGGGCCCCCGATGTATACGAAGGAGCTCCAACTTGGGTAGCTGCGCTATTATCTATTGTACCTAAATTAGGAGTACTAGCTATTATAGTACAAATAGGCTTAAATGAAATGGGGCTATTAATAGCTGGGTTAATCTCTTTGATTGTTGGAGCTATAGGAGCTTTGAATCAAACTCGAATAAAAAGACTACTAGCTTATAGCGGAATAGGCCATATGGGGTTTGTGTTACTTGGAATAGCTATTGGGTCTATAGAAAGTCTTCAGGCGAGTTTAATGTATATAGGTGCTTACATAATAACTCAAGTATTACTTTGGTCTGGAGTCCTAATTATATCCCCTAAAAGAAACATGCTTATTGAATTTAGTGGTGTTTCAAGATTAAACCCAATGTTAGCATTAGCATTAGCTACAGGTTTATTGTCTACTGCAGGAATTCCTCCTTTAATTGGGTTTCTAACTAAATGGTATGTAATTTTAGCAGCTGTTGGTCAAGGTTACTATCTCAGTGCTTTACTAGCTTTAGTTTGTTCTGTGATAGCTGGAGTTTATTACATTAGATTAGTAAAAATTATGTTCTATCAACCTTTGTCTACGCCTTTAGTAATAACAAATATATTAAATTCTCCATGTGGCAATGTAACACCAGAGGAAACAAGTTTAGGCAAGGCAATATTAATGGGGGCAAGTTTATATTTAGTGTTAACAATTATAATATGTCCTAGTTTATTCTTTCAATTAGTACACTTGATTATCTTAGATTTATTCCCATGTATCTTCTAGTTATATTAATACCATTACTAAGCGCAGTCGGAAGCGGATTAGGGGGGTCGCTATTTAGGAAGAAAGGGGGGCTGGCTTGTTAAGTTCTGTGTGGGTTCTCGTCAGTAGTCTCCTTTCTTTTGTGTTATGTTATGAAATCCTGATTAATGGGTCTACAGTATATATAGAGTTAGGCAGATGGATAGAGTCATATTTACTAATAACTAGCTTTGGCCTACAATTTGATATGGTAACAGCTGTAATGTTAATTGTAGTTACAACAATTAGCGGGTTAGTTCATGTGTATTCTACAAGTTATATGAGAGAAGATCCCCACTTACCTAGGTTTATGAGTTATCTGTCTTTATTTACCTTTTTTATGTTAATTTTAATTACTAGTAATAATTATGTGCAATTATTTATTGGTTGGGAGGGTGTTGGTTTATGTTCTTATTTATTAATCAACTTTTGGTTTACGCGCATACAAGCTAATAAGGCGGCAATTAAAGCAATGTTAATCAATAGAATAGGAGACATAGGATTAATGCTGGCTATTATATTAATCTGGAAAGAATTTGGGGCAGTAGATTACTGTAGTTTATTTCCGGCTTTATCACCATCTTCAGCTTGTACTTGGATTTGTATATTATTAACTATAGGGGCTGTAGGAAAATCTGCTCAATTAGGGTTACATACTTGGTTGCCGGATGCTATGGAAGGGCCGACACCTGTTTCGGCCCTAATTCATGCAGCAACAATGGTAACAGCAGGAGTATTTTTAATTATAAGATCAGCTCCCCTTTTTGATTACTCTCCAACTGCAACAATAATTGTAGGCTTAGTTGGTTCCTTAACTGCTTTTTTTGCAGCTACAGTAGGATTAGTCCAATCGGATATAAAAAAAGTTATTGCTTATTCTACTTGTAGTCAACTAGGATACATGGTGATGGCTTGCGGTACTTATAGCTGTCTAAGTAGTTTGTATCATTTACTAACTCATGCTTTCTTTAAGGCTTTATTATTCTTAGGAGCAGGCTCAATAATTCATGCCCTTTTGGATGAACAAGATCTTAGGAAGATGGGGGGGATAATCCGAGGTCTACCTCTAACATATGTATTAATGTTGATTGGTTCCTTATCTTTAGCTGGTTTTCCCTATTTATCTGGATTTTACTCCAAAGACTTAATATTAGAATTAACTTATAATAATTATTGTATAATATCTATTTATTGGTTAGCTTCAATTACAGCCTTCTTAACTGCTTTTTATTCATTCCGATTAATATACTTAAGTTTTGTGTCTAAACCTAATTTAACACGTATAAGCGCACAACACTTACAAGAAGCTGATTGGAATTTATTGGGTCCTTTATTAGTATTAGCAATAGGAAGTATCCTAGTTGGTTATATAGCTCAAAATATGGTGTTTGCACCAGGTGAACGTCCCTTGCCGCTTGTACCTACAATAGTCTCTTTAGCACCAGTTATTATGTCTGTAACAGGAATATTATTAGTGTTCATACTTCGTCCATATATTATATATTATACTACACACCCTAGCATATATGGTTTCTTATTTTATGCTTGGGAATTTAATCAAATAGCAAATTATTATATTGGAAGTACAGTTTGGAAGTTCGGCCATATTGTCTCTTATCGTATCATTGATAGGGTATTTTAGAGATTTTAGGTCCCACTGGGATAGCCCAATTCATGGTCAACAGAACTAAAGAGTTAAGCAGTTTACAATCTGGTTTAGTATTTAATTATGCATTAATGATATTAGTTGGAACAGCTATCGCACTTAAGTACCTAGTCGTAAATTAGAAACAGAATAAAGAAAAGTTCTTCTCTAAATCCTAATAACCTCCGAATAGGAGAAACTAGCCAGAGTAGTGGCTAGTAATTATATAATATGATATTAGCTTTTATAGTAGGCTCTATATTAATAAGTATAGTAATAATAGCATTAACTCCAAGGGAAAATAGTATGAAACTACGCCAGCGAGCGTTAGAGTGGTCTCTGATTACATTTGCTCTCTCTATTTTATTATTAGTTAACTTTCATCAAGAGGCTCAATTTCAACAGATAATAGAATTTAATTGGATAAGTACAATGGGTTGGTTTGAAGGTTCTCCAATATTGTTTGCTATTGACGGGATCTCTATATTTTTCATTGTACTAAGTACTTTATTAACCCCAATTTGTATTTTAGTAAGTTGGAATAGTATTAAATTTCTTGTTAAGGAGTTTATTATATGCCTTTTAGGTATGGAGTTATTATTAATAGGAGTATTCTCAACATTAGATCTGTTAATATTTTATGTGTTATTTGAAAGTATATTAATACCTATGTTCTTAATAATAGGAGTGTGGGGAGCTCGGGCAGAAAAATAAAAGCTGCTTATTATTTTTCTTTTATAGTTGGTTCAATATTAATGTTACTTAGTATAGCAGTTATTTACAGAATAACAGGTACAACTGACTATTTATCTTTAACTAATATTCAGATTGATAGTAACATTCAAATTTGGCTGTTTATGGGTTTCTTTCTTAGTTTAGCAGTCAAGGTACCAATGATGCCCTTTCATATATGGTTGCCTCTTGCACATGTTGAGGCTCCTTTAGCTGGTTCAGTGATTCTAGCTGGGATATTATTAAAATTAGGGGGCTATGGATTCATTCGATTCGCTTGGCCCCTTTTCCCGAAGCAACAGAGTATTTAGCACCAATCATACTAACGTTATCACTAATAGCAGTAATATGTGGGTTTAACTACTTGCAGACAGGTAGATGCAGAAACGTCTGATAGCCTACTCCTCGGTAGCTCATATGGGAATAGTAACAATAGGTTTATTTACTCATACAATGGAGGGTTTAATAGCCTCTATATTCTTAATGATAGCTCATGGAGTGGTTAGTCCCTTTATTTATAGCAGTAACACTGCTCTATGAGAGACATCATACAAGATTAATTAGATATTATAGGGAGTAGTTATGACTATGCCCCTATCTTTCTATTATATTTATGGTGTTTACTTTAGCTAATATTGCTATTCCTCTTAGTGTAACTTTGTTGGAGTAATTTTTATCTTTAGTAGCTAGCTTTTTCTATCTAGTACATCATTAGGTATTCTCACCTCATTAGGCATAAAAATAACAAAGTATAACTAAAATAGTGCTAAGAACAAATATACCAAACAAGTCCTTATAAGTATAATAAGCATGAAAGGTAACTTTGTCTATATTAGAATTAATTCCCAAAGGATTATTTGACCCAGTTGTATGTAAACTAATAATATGTAATACGCCTAATCCAGCTATAAGAAAGGAAATAGATAATGTAGAAAAGAAGCGATTAAGAGTCGCGTTAGATACACTAAATCCTCCCAAATCCATTGAACAACTTCTGTTCCTATATAGGGTATAGCAGAACAGAAGTTAGTAATAACTGTGGCCAAAAGAGACATTTGTCCCCAAGGTAATACATATCCCAAGAGGCTGTTAACATCATCACTAAGTAAATTATAACTCCGATATTCCAAACATCCATTTTCATGTAGCTCCCATAATAAAGTCCTCTACCCATATGTATATATACACAGAGAAAAAATAATGAAGCTCCATTAGCATGGATATACTTTAACATAAAACCATAATTAACGTCTCTTAAAATATGAGAAATTGAATCAAAGCTAAATCAACATTAGGGCAATAATGCATAGCTAAAATATTCCGGTAATCATTTGAATAGCTAAACAAAACCCTAACAAAGAACCAAAATTCCAATAATAACTAATATTAGAAGGG
>NW_025813494.1:46848-57722 GCF_021976095.1 Xenia sp. Carnegie-2017
CAAAATATAATCAAAAATAACCAGTACAGTGCTGAAAATATGCACTTCAAAGAAATCAAATCTTGGGGTTTCATAAGAAGCCAGCAACTTCATCAATGATTTGAAGTTTTTAGTTTCAATCTAAAGTCTATGAATTAGTGTATAATCCAACCTGCTGCCTATGTACTTTTCTAAATGTGACTAAGATAATGAGCCCCTAACAAATCTGATTTTAATAAGATGCATCATATGTACATCCTGGATGTTTCTGAACAGGAAGTTTTGTATCTCCTTTTTATAAGCAGTGAAGGTAAATGCAATACACTGAACTGAATTATTTCGATTCTTGTCTTTAGATGCGTTATTTCTATTTTTTCAATGGACAGGTATCCCTCAAATAAGGTTTTTAGCAATTGAATCACCTACATCAACAAGTGCAGATTGCCTTAAGAAGATGATACAGGATTGCTTTTCCCGGTTTCACATGAACAATTTCCCAAGACAACTGGCAGCGCTAAACGTGGATGGAGCTTCGGTAAATTTGGGTAGCATAAACGGACTTGCAGCCAAACTTCGCAAAGACTCACCATGGCTGCTTACTATTCATTGCTTCAACCATCGCCTTGAACTGGCTGTTAAAGATGCATTTAAAGGAACAGGTATGGTGACACAACAGTTAGACACTTCTTTTGTTTAAGATGTTGAATTTCAGAATAATGTGTTCATAATATATACATTACTCATTTAATCAGAATTTGACGAAGTGGATGAGCTCCTGACTAAATTGTATTACTTGTACCAAAAGTCGGCAAAGCGCTATCGCGAATTGAAGGGATTCAGCGAGATTTTCGAAAAGAGCATAGCAAAGCCAGCCAAAGCCTTTGGAACGAAATGGATCACCCACAAGTTGAAAGCTATGGAGACCTTTGTTGCCAATTATGGCGCATACATGCTACACATTGAGTCATTGTCCCAAACAGATTCGGTGCCAGCAAAAAGAGAAGAATTGAAAGGTTTTTGTCAAAATGGACGTATGCAAAGTATCCTATGCTGATGACAGTATACATTGACATTTTGACGCCTTTGAAGGTAATTAGTATAACGCTTCAATGTTCAGATTTGCTGTCTTATCACAACATATATAATCTGGTGCAAAATTAAGAGTAGTGACTTTTATTTTTAGGTTCTTAGCCTGGGATTCCAAAAGGAAGTTCACGACCCTGTTAAAGCGGTGAAGCGCATTAATGAATTTTAGTGGACTATGGTCAAACTAAAAGAATTGATCAATAAATGCGTTCAGGACGACTCCGAAAAACTTATTAATTTTATCGGTTTTTGAAGGAGTGCGAAGCCACAACGGAGGAAGCTCTCCAATATTGGCTAGAGCAAAAGATTAGACGCCCAAATGGTGCAAAACCACGAAAGTCAATCAGCAGAAAGGCAATCAAAGTCAGCGTCATCTACAAACGTTGTTGATATTGCAGCAGCTACGCTTTCCGATTTGGAAGAGAACGAATGCGAGGATTTTAGTTTATAGTTTTTAAAATTAATAAAAAATATTGGCGTAATCATGTGCATTGTAAAAATTGCGAGAGGAAAATAAATCGGGGTCGGTAGGAACTTATTCGAAAAAAGTTGCGAAGCAATTTTTTTGCGATAATTCGGACCTTGGTATATACCCAACTAAATGATATTACTCAATACTCTTTTTTTGGTGCTATAACCTGCATGTATTTTTTTCTTCAGCATAATTCATTTGTATTTGTTCATCGATATCCCCACCTATTGGTATGTTTCGCTGCCGGAAAATGGCATATACAACCACAAATACAACCATCCGACCGGTGCAGCTTCAAAAAGAAATTTCAGGGCTTCCATTTACTACATTTTTCAAAGTTCATGTATGAGAACAATATTTCTTCCTGTATTCATACTTTTTAGGAGTTTGCAACATCAAAAGTTCGAAGCAAGGAAATCGATCAACAGGGCTCAGTCACTCAGTACTATGCTTAGTACTTTTTTAAATATCTATCGGAGAAGTCTGGCTGGGAGAATGGTACTTAGACTAATTCTAGTACTGGTTTTTATAAATCGGGGTATTATTTTTTGGGTACACTTGCAAAATGTATCAATTCAGGAAGAAATTCAGACGCTCAAATGACTTCTTTTACAATAACGTGGAGAAGAAAGGAAACACGCAAAAGATGATGCGGTAGGAATTTTTATAGTGTTCTTTTTATTGATTATAATACAAAGATTATAATAATTATAATACAAAGATTTTTCATGATTATAATACAAACAAAAAGGTATGTAAAATAGATGTTACTGAAATGAAATTATTAAAACAGGCCAAACAACATTTTGTACTTGTCAGATATACCATATCCCAGTTGCATACACATATTAGCAATGTAAAAATATCTGGTTGTGTATGATAGAAAGTTTGGTATTGAAGCCAAAGATTTTATTGAAAAAAGTAAGTGCTGTGTGAACATTACTCTTTCAGGATATAAGGTGTCTGAACAACTTCACCAAATTTTGACTTACATTTACATACTATTTGTTTGAAGACCCTTGTCAAAGATGTGAGAACTTATTGCATATTAATCTGACATTGCATGAAGTGAATGTCTCAAAGTTGTATTTGGCTTATTTTTCAATGTAAAGTTCTTCATGTGGTATGGGAGGAAATGTCTTCATCCTTAAATATCAGTTTATTGTACCTTTCAAACCCTTGTGAAGTCATCCTTCTGTGTTTTTACAAGACCCTTGTTCGACATTGTTCTTATTACATGTGGACGTTAACCAGCACAGCTTTACAAGCAAAAATATTGTTAAAACTTGTGAATGATTATTTACACAATATATTTATCTCATCCAATTTCTTTTATGAATGCAGAATCCACATCGATGATGCAGTCTGTTTTCAGTGATCATTCCCACCATGAGATGCAACCTGAAGAAGTATGTTTTGTTATGTGAAAATAACTTTTTTGTACAAATACACATATAGTTTCTCAACCTTCTAATACCCCACAATTTGTTACCATACATCCTGTGCCTAAGTTCATGAGCTTCTATAAAGCTATTAGGGTGATAACCAACAGGGCAAATGGAATTTATTTATGACTATTGAGGTATACACATTCATACTCACATACATAGCCACATACCTACAGTACATACATTAAGTAGTATAAACTAAATGTATGATAAAAATAGTCATATTCGCCATTTGCTTTACGTGCCTGATATATATATTAAGCACTTTCTAAGGATTTTGTGAAGTCATAATTAATTATAATTATTAATCTGCATACACATACACACACATACACACACACACATACATACACACACACAAACATACACACACAAACATACACACACAAACATACACACACAAACATACACACACATACATACACACACACAAACATACACACACAAACATACACACACATACATACACACACATACATACACACACATACATACACACACATAATACAACCTTAAGATAAATGATTTACATATTTTAGGACTTGTTTAGTGTAGTGTGCAGGGAGGTTCAGTGGATTGCTGTAAAACCAGTGAATAGTCCATGGGGGGGGTTGTACTTTTGTGTATTCAAAAGTAACGCCGTCCCAGCCCGAGTTAAAATGTTGCAGCTGTTCGTCATATCATTGCATTCATGTGACAACCCTTGCAAAAGCCATGCAAATCGTTGAAGAGGATGAAATGGATTCTCCATTGGCACTTTTTAAGTTTTCCTTTGGAATTACACCAGAGATGCGAGACTATTTTGAATTGGCTACACTTAGCAAAGAAAAGGTTTCTTTATTTGAAACAGGTATGCAAGATATTCTGCAATGGTGAACATCCTTTTAGCATTACATATACTATTTCCTTTATTGGTATGGTATTTAGCACTTTCTAGCATTTTGTAAATATTACAATTTAATTATTTTAGGCAATGAGAATGATGCAAGCGATTTTACTGATCTTCCTGAAAAAAATGGTCATAAAATTTTGGCGCCATCTGAAAGTGGTATTTGTTCTTGTGGTGCAGAGTGGGATAAACGTTTTATTCAAGATGAATAGTTGTACGTAGACTTGTGTTCAGTTCCGTACTTTTATTCTATCCATGATGTGAAGGGTAAGTTCTGATTTGCTATAGCTTACGCTTTACTTCATAATTATTTGACTTAAATAAATTATTTAGTGTATTGTAGACCTTGCTCCTCTTGTGCTACGAAAAAGCATTATGATGGGATTGAAAACAGGATTGTATGGTTTGGATCATATGCAATATCTCATGCCGTTCAAAAGATTACATTCGGCTTTTCATAACGTCGAGGTACTTTTTAATGAAAATTTGCCGAAGCATTAGTAGCTACGTTTGTCCATTATATAATTTTCTCGCCCTATCTCTTTTGAATGTTTTTTCTTTTTTATTCTTGTTCAGTTTACCTATGTACAAATATTATGTTGCGTATGTACAAAGGCAAGTGTCTTCGGGTAATTTTAATTTCCCAAAGGAAATAACTTACGCCAAGTTTCGTCTTGCTATCATTGCCATGATACGGTAAGCATCATTTCAATTTAAGCTGTAAAATATGAATATTCCATTGAGATAGTGATCGCTTGTTTTATTAAGTTATTGAATTTTCTCTTATTAAGGTTGCTTGATATTGATTTTGACAATGGGTTTTTTTGTGAATTATGTGGAAGAATTCCCCAAAAGGTGGTGATGGATGGAACAACTCTTGGAATACAGAAAACTTTCTTACCAAATAATTTAAGAGAGTCTGATACTGGATTGCTAGATGGAAGATTAGTATTTTTGAAGTTTATCTGTAATATATAGTATATACAGGTCTGCTAATTAGTAAATACGAGTGTTCATCTACGTATCAGAAAGCATTTTATGCATGATGGTGACTTCTCTCACTTTGTTTTTGTACACAGCTTATAGTTATAAAAATAACAACCTGTTTTCTTTTGTCCAATACTAGGTTTGAAATGCGCAATTTCATCAACAGGAGAAATGTGCGAGCTTTATTGAAGAAGTACAATGATTCAAAGCTAAGTTGGGACGAATTTCAAGAATTAAAATCTGAAGTAAGAAGAATTTATTACCCCACGAGTACAAAATTTTGTATGACCACTCCAGAGCTCATTTTATACTACAATTTCTCGTATTTATAGATATCTTCAAAGGGGCTTAGGACTCTACTTGAATGGTTAGAGAAACAAGGATTTATCACTAGTTGTCCAAACTCGTGCAGAAGGTTATTGGCAGCATTGTCTTCTGACAAACCAGTATGCGCAATTGTGCCCCCCAAAGAAGAAGTTTTGGACATCTTGATAAGGATGTCTGATGGAGCCAATCCAAAAGACAATCCTTCGACTGATTTAAAACTTCTTCATGAAGAAGTGCCCCTACTGTTTAACGTCATGGAGACTAGTGAAGAAATTCCTATTACTATTCAACCGCTGCTAAAGGAATTGGTACAAAAGGCTATAAGTCCGTTCGAGGTCAAGGACGGTGAGTGGCGTTTGCCACACAACTTACCTGAGGTGTCTCAAAATTCATCCTATGGATATCTACCTTGTCTGCCAGAACTGGTTCAACGAGGGAATTATGTTCTTGACAATAGGAAGACACAGCAGGGAGATTGTGCTAAAGTCACTAGACCCAAGAAGAAGCATGGCACTTTGATCCCTGGAATATTTTGTATTCTTTATCCCCACGGTATTTACATGATGAACAGCTCCAACGAAAATTTGTTTTACTATTGCAGTAAGTGACATTGCGCCTTCGTTTTTGTTTCCAGGTATATGTTATGGATTGGAAATAATAAGGGATCACGAATCACCAAATATCCCATATACCATTTACGAACACGTTTTCCTGATGGTAAGTTACGTATGTGTGTATCTTTTATGGTGCTACAAACAGAGTATTATCATTGAATCGGACAGATTGCACAACTCTGTCAGAGTTGTCAGTGCAGTAACATAACCGAATGTGCCTGATGATATGCATATGTATTTTTATTTCTTTAGCGCCAGAGTTGGTCATTTACGATAATGCCTGCAGATTGCACGAGTATTGTTTGAACCGAGATCCAGCATTTTTTAAGAAAACGAAATTTGTTGTTGATAAGTTTCATTGGAAAAATCATTCAGGTAAACTGCCATACTCTTCCTATTTTACGTGAAGCGAACTTATTGATCCAAAATGCCCGTTTTATGTTCTCACAAAATTTGTTGATTTATAACTAAATTTGTACACATACATTTGTTAATATAACTGTGGTAATAAATATAAATTAATATGAAATTGTGCAACCAGAAACAATAAAAAGAACACTTTAAAAATTCCTACCGCATCATCTTTTTGTGTGTTTCCTTTCCTCTCCACGTTATTGTAAAAGAAGTCATTTGAGCGTCTGAATTTCTTCCTGAATTGATACATTTTGCAAGTGTACCCAAAAAATAATGGTTGATTTATGCTAAAACACCACACGAGTACATACGAGTAACATACGAGTACAAACGAGTGACATACGATTACATACGAATGACATACGACTATTTTCTGGTCAACAAATGAGAAACAACACAATTTCTTCAATACGTTGATATTTGCGTTTATTTTTCCTTGTTTTTAGTGGACTTTGGGGCAACCATTTGATGGATTTAAATGCTGAAAAGGTATTTTACTTTTATACTACATTCATTTGTATGTTTTAGTTGAATTTGTTATAGATATTTTGTCGATGCGATTTGCCAGTATTTGAGCGCTTTTTGAAACACTTTCACGTAGGGCCACTAAAGTTTTTTTAGGGCCTCTTTTTCATGAGGGTATGCATGATACACTCTTCATCAACTATCCTCAACTTCATCAAGCATGATACCCCTTCATCAAATATCCTTAACCTCATAATGCTATACCCCCTTCATCAACTATCCTTAACCTCATAATGCATGATAACCACTTCATCAACTATCCTTAACCTAATAATGCATGATACCTCCTCGAACAACTACATTTAACCTAATAATGCATGATACCCCCTTAATGAACTACCAATAACCTCATATTGCATGATACCCCTCAATAAACTATCCTCAACCTCATATTGCATGATACCCTCTTCATCACTATCCTTAACCTCATATGCATGATACCCCCTTCATCAACTATCCTCAACCTCATATTGCATGATACCCCCTTCATCAACTATCCTCAACCTAATAATGCATGAAATCCCTTTAATCAACTATCCTCCACCTCAAAATTCATGATACCCCCTTCATCAAATATCCTCAACCTCTTAATGCTATACCCCCTTCATCACCTATCCTTAACCTCATATTGCATGATACCCCCTTCATCAACTATCCTTAACCTCATATTGCATGATACCACTCTTCATCTACTATCCTCAACCTCATAATGCATGATACCCCTTCATCAACTATCCTCAACCTCATATTGCATGATACCTCCTTCATCAACTATCCTCAACCTCATAATGCATGATATCCTCTTCATCAACTATCCTCAACTTCATTAAGCATGACACCCCTTCATCAAATATCCTTAACCTCATAATGCTATACCCCCTTCATCAACTATCCTTAACCTCATAATGCATGATAACCACTTCATCAACTATCCTCAACCTCATAATGCATGGTACCTCCTTCATCAATTATTCTCAAACTCATAATGCATGATACCACTTCATCAACTATCCTTAACTCATATTGCATGATACTCCTTTCATCAACTATCCTCAACCTCATATTGCATGATACCCCCTTCATCAAATATCCTCAACCTCATAATGCTATACCCCCTTTATCAACTATCCTTAACCTCATAATTCATGATAACCCCTTCATCAACTATCCTCAACCTAATAATGCATGATACCTCCTTCATCAACTATCCTTAACCTCATAATGCATGATAACCTTCATTAACTATCCTCAACCTCATAATGCCTCATACCCCATTCATCAACTATCCTCAACCTCATTTTGTATAATACCCCCTTCATCAACTATCCTCAACCTCATATTGCATGATACCCTCTTCATCAGCTAACTTTAACCTCATAATGCATGATACCCCCTTCATCAACTATCCTCAACCTCATAATGCATGATACCCCTTTCATCAACTATAGTCAACCTCATATTGCATGATTCCTCTTCATCAACTATCCTCAACCTCATAATGCATGATACCCTCTTCATCAACTATCCTCAACCTCATATTGCATGATACCCTCTTCATCAACTATCCTCAACCTCATAATGCATGATACCCCCTTCATCAACTATCCTCAACTTAATAATGCATGATACCACTTCATCAATTATCCTCAATCTCATAATGCATTATCTCCCCTTTATCAACTATCCCTAACCTCATAGTGCCTGATACCCCCTTCATCAACTATCCTCAACCTCGTAATGCATGATACCATCTTCATCAACTATCCTCAACTTCATATTGTATGATACCCTCTTCATCAACTATCTTTAACCTCATAATGCATGATGCCCCCTTCATCAACTATCATCAACCTCACAATGCATGATACCCCTTCATCAACTATCCTCAACCTCATATTGCATGATACCCTCTTCATCAACTATCCTCAACCTCATAATGCACGATACCCCCTACATCAACTATCCTCAATCTAATAATGCATGATACCTCCTTCATCAACTATCCTTAACCTCATAATTTATGATACCTTTCATTAACTATCCTCAACCTCATAATGCCTGATACCCCTTTCATCAACTACCCTCAACCTCATAATGCATGAAATCACTTTCATCAAGTATCCTCAACCTCATAATTCTTGATACCCCTTCATCAACTATCCTCAAATCATAATGCATGATACCCCTTTCATCAACTATCCTCAACCTCATATTGCATGATACCCCATTCATCAACTATCCTCAACCTCATATTGTGATACCTCCCTCATTCAACTCATATATTGCATGATACCCTCTTCATCAACTATCCTCAACCTCATAATGCATGATACCCCCTACATCAACTATCCTCAATCTAATAATGCATGATACCCCCTTCATCAAATATCACAATGCATGATACCACTTCATCAACTATCCTCAACCTCATATTGCAAGATACTCCTTTCATCAACTATCTTCAACTTCATATTTCATGATGCCCCCTTCATCAAATATCCTCAACCTCATAATGCATGATACCTCATCAACTATCCTCAACTCCTCATAATTATGATACCCCTTCATCAACTATCCTCAACCTCATAATGCATGATACCCCCTTCATCAACTATCCTCAACCTCATAATGCATGATACCCTTTCATCAACTATCCTCAACTTCATATTGCATGATACTCCTTCATCAACTATCTCTCAACCTCATAATGCATGATACCCCTTCATCAACTATCCTCAACCTCATATTGCATGATACCCCTTTCATCAACTATCTCAACCCTCATAATGCATGATACCCTTCATCAACTATCCTCAACCTCACGCTATACCCCTTATCAACTATCCTTAACCTCATAATGCATGATAACCCCTTCATCAACTATCCTCAAACTAATAATGCATGATACCCCCTTCATCAACTATCCTCAACCTCATAATGCCTGATACCCCTTTCATCAACTATCCTCAACCTAATATTGCATGATACCCCCATCATCAACTATCCTCAACATCATATTGCATGATACTCTCTTCATCAACTATCCTCAACCTCATATTGCATGATACCCTCTTCATCAACAATCCTCAACCTTATAATGCTCTACCCCCTTCATCAACTATCCTCAACCTCATAATGCATGATAACCCCTTCATCAACTATTTTCAACCTAATAATGCATGATACCCACTTCATCAACTATCCTCAACCTCATAATGCATGATACCCCCTTCATCAACTATCCTCAACCTCATATTGCATGATATTCCTCTTCATCAACTATTCTCAACTCATAATGTACATATCCTCTTATCACTATCTCAACCTCATAATGCATGATACCTTCATCAACTATCCTCAACCTCATATTGCATGATACCCCTTCATCAACTATCCTCAACCTCATAATGCATGATACCCTTCATCAACTATTCTCAACCTCATAATGCATGATACCCCCTTCATCAACTATCCTCAATCTCATAATGCATGATACCCTTTTCATCAACTATCCTCAACCTCATAATGCATGATATCTCTTCAACTATCCTCAACCTCATATTGCATGATACCCCTTCATCAACTATCCTCAACCTCATAATGCATGATACCTTCTATCAACCACATTCAACCTCATAATGCATGATACCCTTCATCAACTATCCTCAACCTCATATTGCATGATACCTTCATCAACTATCCTCAACCTCATAATGCATTCCCCTTCATCAATTATCCTCAACCTCATAATGCATGATACCCCTTCATCAACTATCCTCAACCTCATAATACCAGATACCCCCTTCATCAACTATCCTCAACCTAATATTGCATGATACCCCCATCATCAACTATCCTCAACATCATATTGCATGATATCCACTTTATCAACTATCCTCAACTCATATGCATGATACCCTTCATCAACTATCCTCAACCTCATATTGCATGATACCCTTCATCAACTATCCTCAACCTCATAATGCATATACCTCTATCAACTATCCCCTAACTCTAATAATGCATGATACCCCTTCATCAACTATCCTCAACCTCATAATGCATGATGCCCCTTCATCAACTATCCCTAACCTCATATGCATGATACCCCTTTCATCAACTATCCTCAACCT
>NW_025813494.1:58222-68737 GCF_021976095.1 Xenia sp. Carnegie-2017
ATCATGCATTATGAGGTTGACAGGATAGTTGATGAAGGGGGTATCATGCAATATGAGGTTGAGGATAGTTGATGAAGAGGTATCATGCAATATGAGGTTGAGGATAGTTGAAGGGGTATCATGCATTATGAGGTTGAGGATAGTTGATGAAGGGGTATGTACATTATGAGAGGTTGAGGATAGTTGATGAAGGGGGTATCATGCAATATGAGGTTGAGGATAGTTGATGAAGGGGTATGCATTATGAGGTTGAGGATATTTGATGAAGGGGTATCATGATGCATGAGGTTGGAGGATAGTTGATTGGGGATATCATGCATTATGAGGTTGAGGATAGTTGATGAAGGGGTATCATGCAATGAGGTTGAGGATAGTTGATGAAGGGGGTATCATGCATTATGAGGTTGAGGATAGTTGATGAAGGGGTATCATGCATTATGAGGTTGAGGAGATAGTTGATGAAGGGGTATCATGCAATATGAGGTTGAGGATAGTTGATGAAGGGGTATCATGCATTATGAGGTTGAGGATAGTTGATGAGTAGGTATCATGCATTATGAGGTTGAGGATAGTTGATGAAGAGGTATCATGCATTATGAGGTTGAGGATAGTTGATGAAGGGGTATCATGCATTATGAGGTTGAGGATAGTTGATGAAGGGGTATCATGCATTATGAGGTTGAGGATAGTTGATGAAGGGGTATCATGCATTATGAGGTTGAGGATAGTTGATGAAGGGGTATCATGCAATATGAGGTTGAGGATAGTTGATGAAGGGGGTATCATGCATTATGAGGTTGAGGATAGTTGATGAAGGGGTATCATGCAATATGAGGTTGAGGATAGTTGATGAAGGGGGTATCATGCATTACGTATGAGGTTGAGGATAGTTGATGAAGGGGTATTATGCATTATATGAGGTTGAGGATAGTTTGATGAAGGGGTATCATGCAATATGAGGTTGAGGATAGTTGATGAAAGGGTATCATGCAATATGAGGTTGAGGATAGTTGATGAAGGGGTATCATGCATTATGAGGTTGAGGATAGTTGATGAAGGGGGTATCATGCATTATGAGGTTGAGATAGTTGATGAAGGGGGTATCATGCATTATGAGGTTGAGGATAGTTGATGAAGGGTATCATGCATTATGAGGTTGAGGATAGTTGATGAAAGGGTATCATGCATTATGAGAGTTGAGGATAGTTGATGAAGGGGGTATCATGCATTATGAGGTTGAGGATAGTTGATGAAGGGGTATCATGCATTATGAGGTTGAGATAGTTGATGAAAGGGTATCATGCATTGAGGTTGAGGATAGTTGATGAAGGGGTATCACATTATGAGTTGAGGATAGTTGATGAAGGGGGTATCATGCAATATGAGGTTGAGGATAGTTGATGAAGGGTATCATGCATTATGAGGTTGAGGATAGTTGATGAAGGGGGTATCATGCAATATGAGGTTGAGGATAGTTGATGAAGGGGATATCATGCATTATGAGGTTGAGGATAGTTGATGAAGGGGTATCATGCATTATGAGGTTGAGGATAGTTGATGAAGGGGGTATCATGCATTATGAGGTTGAGGATAGTTGATGAAGGGGTATCATGCATTATGAGGTTGAGGATAGTTGATGAAAGGAGTATCTTGCAATATGAGGTTGAGGATAGTTGATGAAGTGGTATCATGCATTATGAGGTTGAGGATAGTTGATGAAGGGGGTATCATGCAATATGAGGTTGAGGATAGTTGATGAAGTGGGTATCATGCATTATGAGGTTGAGGATAGTTGATGAAAGGGTATCATGCATTATGAGGTTGAGGATAGTTGATGAAAGGGTATCATGCATTATGAGGTTGAGGATAGTTGATGAAGGGGTATCATGCATTATGAGGTTGAGGATAGTTGATGAAGGGTATATGCATTATGAGGTTGAGGATAGTTGATGAAGGGGTATCATGCTTATGAGGTTGAGGATAGTTTATGAAGGGATATGATGCATTATGAGGTTGAGGATAGTTGATGAAGGGGTATCATGCAATATGAGGTTGAGGATGATGAAAAGTTGATGAAAGGGTATCATGCATTATGAGGTTGAGGATAGTTGATGAAGGGGTATCATGCAATATGAGGTTGAGGATAGTTGATGAAGGGGGTATCATGCATTATGAGGTTGAGGATAGTTGATGAAGGGGTTATCATGCATTATGGAGTTGAGGATAGTTGATGAAGGGGTATCATGCAAATGAGGTTGAGGATAGTTGATGAAAGGGGTATCATGCATTATGAGGTTGAGGATAGTTGATGAAGGGGTATCATGCATTATTAGGTTGAGAATAGTTGATGAAGGGGGTATCATGCAATATCAGGTTGAGGATAGTTGATGAAAGGGGGGTATCATGCAATATGAGGTTGAGGATAAATGATGAGTAGGGTATCAGGCATTATGAGGTTGAGAATAGTTGATGAAGGGGTTATCATGCATTATGAGGTTGAGGATAGTTGATGAAGGTATCATGAAATATGAGGTTGAGGATAGTTGATGAAGGGGTATCATGCATTATGAGGTTGAGGATAGTAGATGAAGAGTGGTATCATGCAATATGAGGTTGAGGATAGTTGATGAAGGGGGTATCATGCAATATGAGGAGTTAGGATAGTTGATGAAAAGAGGTATAGCAGTAAGGGTTGAGATGATATTTGAAGTGAAGGGTATCATGCAATAGGAGTTGAGGATAGTTGATGAAAGAGGTATCATGCATTATGAGGTTGAGATAGTTGATGAAGTGGTATCATGCATTATGAGGTTGAGGATAGTTGATGAAGGGGGTATTATGCAATATGAGATTTAGGATAGATGATGAAGGGGGTATCATGCAATATGAGGTTGAGGATAGTTTATTGAGGGGGTATCATGCAATATGAGGTTAAGGGTAGTTCATTAAGGGGTATCATGCATTATTAGGTTGAGGATAGTTGATGAAGGGGGTATCAAGAATTATGAGGTTGAGGATACTTGATGAAAGGGATTTCATGCATTATGAGGTTGAGGGTAGTTGATGAAAGGGGTATCAGGCATTATGAGGTTAAGGATAGTTAATGAAAGGGGTATCATAAATTATGAGGTTGAGGATAGTTGATGAAGGAGGTATCATGCAATATGAAGTTGAGGATAGTTGATGAAAATGGTATCATGCATTACGAGGTTGAGGATAGTTGATAAAGGGGGTATCAGAAACTATGAGGTTAGGGATAGTTAATAAAGGGGAGATAATGCATTATGAGATTCAGGATAATTGATGAAGTGGTATCATGCATTATTAAGTTGAGGATAGTTGATGAAGGGGTATCATGCATTATGAGGTTGAGGATAGTTGATGAAGAGGGTATCATGCAATATGAGGTTGAGGATAGTTGATGAAAGGAGTATCTTGCAATATGAGGTTGAGGATATTTGATGAAGTGGTATCATGCATTATGAGGTTGAAGATATTTGATGAAGGGGGTATCATGCAATATGAGGTTGAGGATAGTTGATGAAAGGAGTATCATGCAATATGAAGTTAAGGATAGTTGATGAAATGGTATCATGCATTATGAGTTTGAGAATAATTGATGAAGGGGTATTCATGCATTATGAGGTTGAGGATAGTTGATGAAGGGGTATCATGCATTATGAGGTTGAGGATAGTTGATGAAGGGGTATATGCATTATGAGGTTGAGGATGATGAAGGGGTAATGCATTATGAGAAGTTGAGGATAGTTTATGAAGAGGTATCATGCATTATGAGGTTGAAGATAGTGAAAGGAGGTATCATGCAATATGAGGTTGAGGATAGTTGATGAAGTGGTATCATGCATTATGAGGTTGAGGATAGTTGATGAAGAGGGTATCATGCAATATGAGGTTGAGGATAGTTGATGAAGGGGTATCATGCAATATGAGGTTGAGGATAGTTGATGAAGGGGGTATATGCATTATGAGGTTGAGGATATTTGATGAAGGGGGTATCATGAATTATGAGGTTGAGGATATGGATGATTAAAGTTTCATGCATTATGAGGTTGAGGATAGTTGATGAAGGGGTATATGCAATGAGGTTGAGGATAGTTGATGAAGGGGTATCATGCAATAAGAGGTTGAGGATAGTTTATTGAGGGGGTATCATGCAATATGAGGTTAAGGGTAGTTCATTAAGGGGTTATCATGCATTATTAGGTTGAGGATAGTTGATGAAGGAGGTATCATGCATTATGAGGTTAAGGATAGTTGATGAAGTGGTTATCATGCATTATGAGGTTGAGGATAGTTGATGAAGGGGTATATGCATTATGAAGTTGAGGATATTTGATGAAGGGTATCATGCTTGATGAAGTTGAGGATAGTTGATGAGGAGGGTATCATGCATACCCTCATGAAAGGCCTAAAAACTTTAGTGGCTACGTGAAAGTGTTTCAAAAGCGCTCAAATACTGGCAATCATCGACAAAATATCTATAACAAATTCAACTAGAAACATACAAATGAATGTAGTATAAAAAGTAAAATACCTTTTTGAGCATATAAATCCATCAAATGAAGTTGCCCCAAAGTCCACTAAAATACAAGGAAAATAAACGCAAATATCAACGTATTGAAGAAATTGTGGTATCATCATTTGTTGACAGAAAATAGTCATTATGTCACTCGTATGTAATCGTATGTCACTCGTTTGTACTCGTATGTTACTCGTATGTACTCGTGTGGTGTTTTAGCATAGATCAACCCAGTCTCTTCCTTAAATTAACTCTATGCGCTAATTGTGAAAATACCCTCAAATTGACTCTATAAGTCAATTTGAAACGTCCATTCAAAAAACAGGCCTGGTGACATGAGTGGCTCCTTTGCCAGTTGCCGAAATGAAAAAACCAAAAAACCTAGTGGTATGTTTCGCTGCCGTAAAATGGCATATACAACCACAAATACAGCCATCCGACTGGTGCAGCTTCAAAAAGAAATTTCAGGGCTTCCATTTACAACATGTTTCAAAGTTCATGTATGAGAACAATATTTCTTCGTGTATTCATACTTTTTAGGAGTTTGCAACATCAAAAGTTCGAAGCAAGGAAATCGATCAACAGGGCTCAGTCACTCAGTACTATGCTTAGTACTTTTTTAAATATCTATCGGAGAAGTCTGGCTGGGAGAATGGTACTTAGACTAATTCTAGTACTGGTTTTTATAAATCGGGGTATTATTTTTTGGGTACTCTTGCAAAATGTATCAATTCAGGAAGAAATTCAGACGCTCAAATGACTTCTTTTACAATAACGTGGAGAGGAAAGGAAACACACAAAAAGATGATGCGGTAGGAATTTTTAAAGTGTTCTTTTTATTGTTTCTGGTTGCACAATTTCATATTAATTTATATTTATTACCACAGTTATATTAACAAATGTATGTGTACAAATTTAGTTATAAATCAACAAATTTTGTGAGAACATAAAAACGGGCATTTTTGGATCAATAAGTTCGCTTCACGTAAAATAGGAAGAGTATGGCAGTTTACCTGAATGATTTTTCCAATGAAACTTATCAACAACAAATTTCGTTTTCTTAAAAAAAGCTGGATCTCGGTTCAAACAATACTCGTGCAATCTGCAGGCATTATCGTAAATGACCAACTCTGGCGCTAAAGAAATAAAAATACATATGCATATCATCAGGCACATTCGGTTATGTTACTGCACTGACAACTCTGACAGAGTTGTGCAATCTGTCCGATTCAATGATAATACTCTGTTTGTAGCACCATAAAAGATACACACATACGTAACTTACCATCAGGAAAACGTGTTCGTAAAATGGTATATGGGATATTTGGTGATTCGTGATCCCTTATTATTTCCAATCCATAACATATACCTGGAAACAAAAACGAAGGCGCAATGTCACTTACTGCAATAGTAAAACAAATTTTCGTTGGAGCTGTTCATCATGTAAATACCGTGGGGATAAAGAATACAAAATATTCCAGGGATCAAAGTGCCATGCTTCTTCTTGGGTCTAGTGACTTTAGCACAATCTCCCTGCTGTGTCTTCCTATTGTCAAGAACATAATTCCCTCGTTGAACCAGTTCTGGCAGACAAGGTAGATATCCATAGGATGAATTTTGAGACACCTCAGGTAAGTTGTGTGGCAAACGCCACTCACCGTCCTTGACCTCGAACGGACTTATAGCCTTTGTACCAATTCCTTTAGCAGCGGTTGAATAGTAATAGGAATTTCTTCACTAGTCTCCATGACGTTAAACAGTAGGGCACTTCATGAAGAAGTTTTAAATCAGTCGAAGGATTGTCTTTTGATTGGCTCAGACATCCTTATCAAGATGTCCAAAACTTCTTCTTTGGGGGGCACAATTGCGCATACTGGTTTGTCAGAAGACAATGCTGCCAATAACCTTCTGCACGAGTTTGGACAACTAGTGATAAATCCTTGTTTCTCTAACCATTCAAGTAGAGTCCTAAGCCCCTTTGAAGATATCTATAAATACGAGAAATTGTAGTATAAAATGAGCTCTGGAGTGGTCATACAAAATTTTGTACTCGTGGGGTAATAAATTCTTCTTACTTCAGATTTTAATTCTTGAAATTCGTCCCAACTTAGCTTTGAATCATTGTACTTCTTCAATAAAGCTCGCACATTTCTCCTGTTGATGAAATTGCGCATTTCAAACCTAGTATTGGACAAAGAAAACAGGTTGTTATTTTTATAACTATAAGCTGTGTACAAAAACAAAGTGAGAGAAGTCACCATCATGCATAAAATGCTTTCTGATACGTAGATGAACACTCGTATTTACTAATTAGCAGACCTGTATATACTATATATTACAGATAAACTTCAAAATACTAATCTTCCATCTAGCAATCCAGTATCAGACTCTCTTAAATTATTTGGTAAGAAAGTTTTCTGTATTCCAAGAGTTGTTCCATCCATCACCACCTTTTGGGAATTCTTCCACATAATTCACAAAACCCATTGTCAAAATCAATATCAAGCAACCTTAATAAGAGAAAATTCAATAACTTAATAAAACAAGCGATCACTATCTCAATGGAATATTCATATTTTACAGCTTAAATTGAAATGATGCTTACCGTATCATGGCAATGATAGCAAGACGAAACTTGGCGTAAGTTATTTCCTTTGGGAAATTAAAATTACCCGAAGACACTTGCCTTTGTACATACGCAACATAATATTTGTACATAGGTAAACTGAACAAGAATAAAAAAGAAAAAACATTCAAAAGAGATAGGGCGAGAAAATTATATAATGGACAAACGTAGCTACTAATGCTTCGGCAAATTTTCATTAAAAAGTACCTCGACGTTATGAAAAGCCGAATGTAATCTTTTGAACGGCATGAGATATTGCATATGATCCAAACCATACAATCCTGTTTTCAATCCCATCATAATGCTTTTTCGTAGCACAAGAGGAGCAAGGTCTACAATACACTAAATAATTTATTTAAGTCAAATAATTATGAAGTAAAGCGTAAGCTATAGCAAATCAGAACTTACCCTTCACATCATGGATAGAATAAAAGTACGGAACTGAACACAAGTCTACGTACAACTATTCATCTTGAATAAAACGTTTATCCCACTCTGCACCACAAGAACAAATACCACTTTCAGATGGCGCCAAAATTTTATGACCATTTTTTCAGGAAGATCAGTAAAATCGCTTGCATCATTCTCATTGCCTAAAATAATTAAATTGTAATATTTACAAAATGCTAGAAAGTGCTAAATACCATACCAATAAAGGAAATAGTATATGTAATGCTAAAAGGATGTTCACCATTGCAGAATATCTTGCATACCTGTTTCAAATAAAGAAACCTTTTCTTTGCTAAGTGTAGCCAATTCAAAATAGTCTCGCATCTCTGGTGTAATTCCAAAGGAAAACTTAAAAAGTGCCAATGGCGAATCCATTTCATCCTCTTCAACGATTTGCATGGCTTTTGCAAGGGTTGTCACATGAATGCAATGATATGACGAACAGCTGCAACATTTTAACTCGGGCTGGGACGGCGTTACTTTTGAATACACAAAAGTACAACCCCCCCCATGGACTATTCACTGGTTTTACAGCAATCCACTGAACCTCCCTGCACACTACACTAAACAAGTCCTAAAATATGTAAATCATTTATCTTAAGGTTGTATTATGTGTGTGTATGTATGTGTGTGTATGTATGTGTGTGTATGTATGTCAAGGTCCGAATTAGCGCTTCGCAAATCGCAAATTGCGAAGTGGTTTCGATTTTGGCGAAATATTGCGTAGCAAATTTCGTAAAATTGCGAAGCTCATTTCGCATTTCTTGTTATTTAATGTAAATTTGCTTACTGAAAGCACTCTTTTTATATTGCTGTGATGGATGTGTTTCTCTTATGCTTTGCGACCACTCCCTAAGTTTTACAAACGTCAAAAGAAATATCAAATGATCAAATTTCTTGCACTATTTGCATAATTTCAAAGCGTTTCTATTACATCATGCCTCAGGAATGTGACTAACAGGAATTTATCGTAAAATGGTCGCAACTTTTTAAAAAACGTCGCTATCAATTGTAATATGAAACGTAACATTTTCAATATTATCTGAAAACGCGAAGTGACAAAGTCACAAACTAATACACACTGCATACGTTAACGATGGCGAAGCAAAACACTGTAGAAAATTGGGAGCGAGATTTAAACGTTAAATTGATCAAAAGTCTTAGTACAGATAAGAAAAAAGTAGAAGGGTTAAAATGATCTGTCTGTGTGGAATTCTCCTCAACAATTTCTTCAATAGCTGGTTTTTCGCAAACATGGATAGATGGGACAACATCTGTCAAATTAGATAGCTTGGAAAAACATGTCCAAGGTAAAGCACATCAACATGAAAAACGTCTTTTTGATCAGAAGTCCTTGGGCGAAACTTTTGGCGCACAAGTTATTGAACGATCTCCAATTGGAAGAGGTTTGATGAAAATGGCAGAGATTGACAGGAAAGTAATGATTACTCGTTTCAACACTGCCTACTATTTAGCCACTTCAATTACGTTAAACGAAATGAACGGAATGATTCGCAGTTCCAAATTCCGAAACGAGCGTGCTATGGCAAACATCACTGATTCAATTGCTGACAAACTCAAGCAGAAGCTGATGTCTGAATTGAAGAAAACACGCTATTTTCTTTGTTGACCAACGGCAGCACTGACAAAGGCGTTTCTGAACAGGAAGTTTTGTATCTCCTTTTTATAAGCAGTGAAGGTAAATGCAATACACTGAACTGAATTATTTCGATTCTTGTCTTTAGATGCGTTATTTCTATTTTTTCAATGGACAGGTATCCCTCAAATAAGGTTTTTAGCAATTGAATTACCAACATCAACAAGTGCAGATTGCCTTAAGAAGATGATACAGGATTGCTTTTCCCGGTTTCACATGAACAATTTCTCAAGACAACTGGCAGCGCTAAACGTGGATGGAGCTTCGGTAAATTTGGGTAGCATAAACGGACTTGCAGCCAAACTTCGCAAAGACTCACCATGGCTGCTTACTATTCATTGCTTCAACCATCGCCTTGAACTGGCTGTTAAAGATGTATTTAAAGGAACAGGTATGGTGACACAACAGTTAGACACTTCTTTTGTTTAAGATGTTGAATTTCAGAATAATGTGTTCATAATATATACATTACTCATTTAATCAGAATTTGACGAAGTGGATGACGCTGACTTTGATTTTGACTTTGATTTTGATTTTGACTTTGATTTTGATTTTGATTTTGACTTTGATTTTGGCGTTTGTAGATGACGTTGACTTTGATTGCCTTTCTGCTGATCGACTTTCGTGGATTTGCACCATTTGGGCGTCTAATCTTTTGCTCTAGCCAATATTGGAGAGCTTCCTCCGTTGTGGCTTCGCACTCCTTCAAAAACAGATAAAATTAATACGTTTTTCGGAGTCGTCCTGAACGCATTTATTGATCAATTCTTTTAGTTTTACCATAGTCCACTCAAATTCATTAATGCGCTTCACCGCTTTAACAGGGTCGTGAACTTCCTTTTGGAATCCCAGGCTAAGAACCTAAAAATAAAAGTCACTACTCTTAATTTTGCACCAGATTATATATGTTGTGATAAGACAGCAAATCTGAACATTGAAGCGTTATACTAATCAAAATGTCAATGTATACTGTCATCAGCATAGGATACTTTGCATACGTCCATTTTGACAAAACCCTTCAATTCTCTCTTTTGCTGGCACCGAATCTGTTTGGGACAATGACTCAATGTGTAGCATGTATGCGCCATAATTGGCAACAAAGGTCTCCATAGCTTTCAACTTGTGGGTGATCCATTTCGTTCCAAAGGCTTTGGCTGGCTTTGCTATGCTCTTTTCGAAAATCTCGCTGAATCCCTTCAATTCGCGATAGCGCTTTGCCGACTTTTGGTACAAGTAATACAA